>NC_080163.1:114031159-114145647 GCF_950295315.1 Erinaceus europaeus | reverse complement strand
TTCCTTCCTTTCTACGTCTCTCCTTTCCTCCATCCCTCCTTTCTCTTTCTTTCTTTCTTTCTCTCTTTCTTCCTGCTTTATTGTGTAGGAAAGAGAGAAGTTGAGAGGGGAAGGGGAGATAGAGATGGAGAGAGAAAGATAAACACCTATAAATCTGTAGCACCGTTTGTGCAGGTGGGGAGCAGGACTTGAACTTGGGTCCTTGGGCTAGGTGTCCACTTAACTGGGTGCACCACCAAATGGCCCCCCAAATAATATGTTTCTAAAAAAGATGATTACTTTTATATTTGAAGCTAACATGACAAAATTACAAAAACAGGCACATGTTTGACCCAGCTTGCTGATTTGCAAAGAGCAAACATGCCCAGACCTCACATGGTCTCCTTCACAACAGTTAACAGAAAGTCAGATGTAAAGAAGAGCTTTATAGGGGTCAGTGGTGGCGTACCTAACCAAGTGATTACAGGAAAGTGTAAAAAGAACTGGGTTCAAGCACCAGGTCTCCACCTTAAGGGGAAAGCTTTATGAGTGGTGAAGCAGAGCTGCAGATATATCTTTATCTCCCTCCCTGATTCTCTATCTGCCCTCCCCTCTTAATTTCTCACTGTCTTTATCTAATAAATAAGTAAAAATATTTTTTAAAATAAAAAGAATAAAACTGCATGTTAAAAAGGGGTGGGGGTAGATAGCATAATGGTTATGTAAAGAGATACTCATGCCTGATGCTCCGAAGTCTCAGGTTCAATCCCATGCACCACAATTAGCCAGAGCTGTGCAGTGCTCTGGTGTTTCTCTCTGTGTCTTTCTCTTTCTACATCTCTCTAAAAATAATATACCTTAAAAAAAAGATCATCATCACACTTTCCTGCAACTTAGGAAAGATGCAGTGTGATATAAATGTTCATAAGGTACCTCAGGCTACAAAATCAATGTACAAAAATCAGTGGCATTTCTTTATAAAAACACTAAATCTGAAGAAGAAGAATATATCCAGAAATCACTCCCATTTACTGTTGCAGCAAAATAAATAAAATACCTAGGAATAAACCTGACCAAAGAAGTAAAAGACTTGTACACTTAAAACTATGAGTCACTATTCAAGGAAATAGAAACTAATACCAAGAAATGGAAAGACATCCCATGCTCATAGATTGGAAGAATTAATATCATCAAAATGAATATTCTCCCCAGAGCCATATATAAATTTAATGCAATACCCATCAAATTTCCACCAAGCTTCTTTAAGAGAATAGAACATAAACTGCAATCATTCATCTGGAACCAGAAAACACCTAGAATTGCCAAAACATTTAAAACACAGACTGAGTATTTTTAATACATAGGCTGAATCTTGATATGTGGACTCTTTCAAAAGCCTAGACCAGGTAGAACAGAAGCAACCGGTGGCACAGCTACATACAAGATACAGGGTATTATACAGCAAACTCTAACAAAAGGACTTTTCAAAGTTAACACAATTACCAAATAATGTGATGATAACAATAACTATCCATTGTCTTCTTAACCCTAAGACAGCAGGAACCTCACATTTCCACTATAGAGCCTATATTTCCCCCAGTCCTGGAACCTTAGGGTGGGGCATACTTTCCTACATGCTTCTCTCAATTCATATCAAATAATATTGCATCCGCCACTCACAACCTAATCAACGCAATGAGTACCACTTCAACATGCTTCACCTCAAACTGTGTCCAGAGACATTAGGTGTGGAATGACAACCCTTCAGCTTCATCACTCGGGTGAGACCTTTCCTTTCATAGTATTCTCTAATTCCACTGCAGGTGGTTAGCTTCCTAACAAAGTCCCAAAATCTAGATATAGACCAGGTTCCATGAGACAGAGCATACGCTCACATGTATCCATAAACTAGAGCAAAATATATGCCTGAAAGTAGAAGTACATGAGAAACTGCACTGAGTACCCCCGAACACTTCATCTGCACTATTCCAGCCTTTGGGTGCATGATTCTTCAACAATTTGTTTGGCTTTGTATGTTAACTCTCTTTTCAGCCACCAGGTTCCAGATGCCAGCATGATGCTGACCAGGCTCCCCTGGACTGAAGACCCCATCAATGTGTCCAGGAACTCTGCTTCCCCAGAAACCCAACCTATGAGCCAGACTGGGAGTACTAATTGACCAGTCAATGCCCATATTCAGTGGGGAATCAATTATAGAAGCCAGACCTTCCACCTTCTGCAACCCACAATGACCCTGGGTCCATACTATCAGAGGAGTAGAGAATGGGAAAGCTATCAGGAGAGGGGATGGGATATGGAGATTGGGTGGTGGGAATTGTGTGAGTTATACCCCTCCTATCCTACGGTTTTGTCAATGTCTCCTTTCTTAAATAATAATAAAAAAAGTTATTCCAGGGCCTGGGTGGTGGTGCACCTGGTTGAGCACACATGTTACAATGCAGAAAGACTCAGCTTTGAGCCCCTGGTCCCCACCTGCAGAGAGAAAGCTTTATGAGTCATGAAGCAGTACTACAGGTATTTCTCTGTCTCTCTTCCTCTCTGCCTCCCACTTGCCTCTCAATTTCTGGCTGTCTCTACCCAATAAATAAATAAAGATTAAAAAGTTATTCCATTAATAATAAAAAAAGATTTGCCAAAACAATCTTGAGGAAAATAAACAGAAATGGAGGCATCACACTCCCAGATCTCAAACTATATTATAAGGCAATCATCATAATCAAAACAGCCTGGTACTGAAAAAAAAATAGGCACATAGACCAATGTAACAGAATTGAAAGCCCAGAACTAAACCCCCATACGTATGGACATCTAATCTTTGATAAGGGGGCCCAAAGTATTAAATGGAGGAAGGAGGCTCTCTTCAATAAATGGTGCTGGGAAAACTGGGTTGAAATATGCAGAAGAATGAAACTGAACAAACAACTCACCATAAACAAAAATCAACTCCAAATGGATCAAGGATCTGGATGTTAGACCAGAAACTATCAAATACTTAGAGAAACACCTAAGTATTTGAACACATTGGTGGAACACCTTCCCACCTAAAACTCAAGGCCATTTTTGATGATATAAACTCAATTGCAAGGAAGACTATAGCAGAAACAAATCAATGGGACTACATCAAATTGGAAAGCTTCTGCACATCCAAAGAAACTATCATACAAACAAAGAGACCCCTCACAGAATAAGAGATCTTCACATACCATACATCAGACAAGAGACTAATAACAAAAATACATAAAGAACACAGAAAATTTATCAACAAAAAAGCAAATGACCCCATCCAAAAATGGGCAGAGGATATGAACAGAACATCTACTACAGAAGAGGTCCAAAAGGCTAACAAACATGAAAAATTGTTCCAGGTTACTGATTGTCAGAGAAATGCAAATAAAGACAACACTGAGATACCACCTCACTCCTGTGAGAATGGCATACATCAAAAAGGATAGCAGCCACAAATGCTGGAGAGGCTGTGGGGACAGAGGAACCCTTTTGCACTGATGGTGGGAATGTAAATTGGTCCAATCTCTGTGGAGAGCAGTCTGGAGAACTCTAAAAAGGCTATACATGGACCTTCCATATGACCCAGTAATTCCTCTCCTGGGGATACCCCAAGGACTCCATAATACCCAACTAAAAAGATATTTGTACACCTATGTTCATAGCAATACAATTTGTAATAGCTAAAACCTGGAAGCAACCGAGGTGCCCAACAAAAGATGAGTGGCTGAGAAAGCTTTGGAATATATACCCAATGGAATACTATGCAGCTATTAAGAAAAATGAACCCACCTTCTCTAGCCCATCTTGGTCAGAGCTAGAAGGAATTATGTTAAGTAAGCTAAGTCAGAAAGATAAAGATGAGTATGGTATGATCCCACTCATCAACAGAAGTTGAGAAAGAAGACAAAAAGGGAAACTAAAGGCAGGATTTTACTGAATTTGGAGTAGGGCACCAAAGTAAAAACACTGGGGTGAGGGTGAGGGTGGATATTTGGCTACTCAGGGCAGCAGGGGGCAGGGGTGGGTGTAATGGGACACAGTCTTTTGGTGGTGGGAATGGTGTTTATGTATACACCTATTAAATCATAGTCATATAAATCACTAATTAATTAATATGAAAGGGGAAAATTGACTGTCTCAAAAATTTTAAAGCATAGACTGAGTCTTTTTAATACATAGGCTGAGTCTTTGATATGTTGATTCTCTCAAAAGCCTAGAAAGTGAGAACAGAAGGAACTAGTGGCACAGCTATATATAAATAATGTCAAAGGACATAAATTATGGTGATGTTTTTTATGATACAGCAAATCTTAAGAAATGGATTTTTCAAAGTTAACTCAATTAGCAAAAAATGTGATTATAATAATAACTATCTATTTTCTTCTTAACCCTAAGACAGCAGGAACCTCCCATTTCCACTATAGAGTCTATATTTCCCATAGTCGTGGAACCTCTAGGGTGGGGCTTACTTTCCTGCATGCTTCTCTCAATTCATACCAAATAATATTGTATCTGCCAATCCCAGCCTAGTCAACACAACGAGTACCACCCCAGCATGCTACACTTCAGTCTGTGTCCAGAGATTTCAGGCATGGAATGACAAGACTTCAGCTTCATGACTTGGGTGAGAACTTCCCTTTCATAGTATTCTCTAATTCCATTCCAGGTGGTTCACTTCTAACAAAGTCCCAAAACCTAGATATAGAGCAGTTCCATGAGATAGAGCATATGTTCACACATATCCATAAACTATGGCAAAATATATACCTGAAAGCAAAAATACTTAATAGTCTGCAGTGAGTCAGCATAAAGTTCCTAATGAAATAGTATCTAATTAGACTTAGATACCCTTCTCACCTACTTCCTATTATAGTTCTCTCACTCACTTCAAAGCTAACCTTAGCAAAGCAAGGACTGCTGAAGCTGAATAAGGGCTAGAGACTGGCATACTTTAACGATGACTCTTTAGTCACTATCAGGCCACCCGATCAGCTGGGGCCCTATTTGGGAAGTCCTGAGATTCCCAAACAGACATGATCGGCCTAGACCTCAAATAAATCCCTCTCTACTTTGTTACCAGTTATCTCTGTCAGGAACAACAAAGTAGACCCTTTTGGGGCCCCACATAGTACTTTGCCCTCAACTTGGATCAACAACAGTAGAGAATGTTCCCCATCCTCTGAAGACAGGATGGACAACATACTCTATGCTACACCTGAGGAAGATGGGTCGATATTGGGGCAGCTTGCAATGTTCTTACTCATGACCACAGAATGTGAGCTCAGATCTACAGGGATGCAGAGGTCACTAAGGCTACCAAGATGAATATGGGACCCAGACCAAATCAACTCGATGGGGTTTACAGTCAAGAATATTTATACCCCTTTCCCATATTAGGGAGCTACTCTCTTCCCTGATCCAGCTTTCTGTTTCTTTTCCAGCCATGACATAACCACCCCAGACAATAACTTGGATCCACGTGCATATCAGATTTCAGGCTCAGAGAAAAAAAAAATAGTATAGCCACAGGCCCTTTGGAATATAACTAAAATATGCCTACTAGCTTTCTACAAAGTGGAGGACCCCCCCCCCCAACTCTTCATCTGCACTATTCCAGCCTTTAGGTCCATGATTGCCCAACAATTTGTTTGGCTTTGTATGTTAATTCTCTTTTCATCCACCAGGTTCCAGATGCTAGCATGATGCCGACCAGATTTCCCTGGACAGATGACCCCACCAATGTGTCCTGGAGTTCTGCTTCCCCAGAGCCCCACCCTACTAGGGAAAGAGAGAGGTAGGCTGGGAGTATGGATCGACCAGTCAACACCGATGTTCAGCAGGGAAGCAATTACAGAAGCCAGACCTTAGACTTTCTGCATTCCACAATGACCTTGGGTCCATACTCCCAGAGGGATAAAGAATAGGAATGCTAACAGGGGAGGGGAGGGGATACAGAGATCTGGTTGTGGGAATTGTGTGGAGTTGTACCCCTCCTATCCTATGGTTTTGTTAATGTTTCCTTTTTATAAATAAAATATAAAATAAAATAACAAAAAAGATACCTACAATTATCCAGCCAGTTCCATAACACCAACTGTAAGTGTGTGACTGAACCCATGGCACTTTGGCCTTCTTGTGATTCTCAGTTTCAGTTCTTGGCTCATTACAGACAGACAATCATACATGTTAAATTCCCTCTTCAGATTTTCCATCACTCCTGAGCTACAGTCTAGTAGCCTGCACTATATTTTTCTTAGAGCTATTCTTTTATCAGTATTTATTTATTCACTAGTGAGAAAAGGGTAGAAAGGTCGGGGGAAAAGGGGAGTGGAAGGGAGGGGGAGAATATGATACTAGAGATTGAACTCAGTACCTTACACTTGAGAGACTAACACATTATTCACTGTGCCTCCGCCCATGTCATTTCTTAGAGCTTTTAATTATCCAAAATTTCAACCAAATTATATTGGCATAAAAATTGTGGCTACTAACTTTCCTACACACCCATTATCCATTTAGTACAACCTATCAAATTTCATAAGTGTCTATTATATACATTTTCAGCTCCTTGGAGGGATATATAAATCAGGTATCACAGTTACAGAAGTCAGATATCACATCATGTCATCAATAATTATTTAAATATATATCCATAGTAGTAAGTATTCTCTAGATAAAAGTCACCACAATATATTTTCACCTAAAATTACACATAATTAATTAATATTTAAAAATTTCTTTTAAATTTACTTGACTCATAGGTTTTTGCTTTTCTTAATTACTCAGAAACCTTTCAAACACAGTACATGATTATGAAATGCTTAATCTTAACCACAGCATTTTAATATATTTTTTAATGCTCTTTTTTTCAGTTCATTTATTTTGGATAGTGACAGAAGTTGAGAGTAGAGGGGAAGGAATGGAGGGAGAAAGCAAGAGAGACACCTGTAGCCCTGTTTCATCACAGGTGAAGTTACCTCATGCAGGTTGAGATCAGGGACTTAAGCCCAAGTCCCAACCAGGTGTGCCACATAAAGTCCCCATTCATAGCATTTTAAATTATTTACTTCTTACTTTTGCCATGGGGGTTATCACTGGAGCTTGATGTCTGCTATATCCAATTGTTCCCTATGGCCATTTACCCCCTTTTCTCTCTTTTTGGTAGTGAATGAGACAGAAATGAAAGAGGTAATGAAAGGAAGATAGAAGGAGAAACACTCGCAGCACTGTTGTGTGTTCTGTGAAGACTCTCTCCTGGATGTGGAGACCAGGGGCTTAAACCAGGCCCTCCTGATAACATAATGTGTAAACTCAACTTGGGGAGACACCACCCAGCTCCCTGAACAATTTACTTATTTGAGGTAGGAAGAGAAACAACACCAAAGCATCACTCAGCAACATGAAATTGAAGACATAGAACTTAGGACCTTATGCCCACATTTCCAGCACTCTACACACAAGCTTAAGGGTGCTTAACCTAACAATTTATGGAGCCCCTTCTAATTATTTCTTTATAGAAAAAAAAAAGTGAGATCACCCAGTATGGATGAGGAATTATAACCATGTGTTAACACTCACTTCTTCTTCTAGCGTTTGCCTTAACACTCACTGTAAGCCATTATCTCCCCCAATAAAAAGAAAAATGATAAAAGTAGTTGTGTTGAGATGGCTTTACTTATTCTAAGTAAGTCCATATTGAGTGAAGTGTAGTACAGGCATTGGCTCAAACCTGGGCTACACTCATAGCAAAGGAGCACACTAAATGAGCTATTTCAGCAGTCTTCTGAATTTACTCTTGAAAACTTTATGCTTCTTTAAGCAGCACATGCTCACATCCAATCAAACCAAAACTGGAGTAGAAAAAAAGACCTTCTCTCTTAATAAGCCTTGTGTAATTACAGGTGCCTCTTACTGCTTCAATATCCCTTATGTACTAGGTTGGTGAGTTTAGGTTTGGTCTCCCCTCTGCATGCTGACCACATAGGCTAAAAGTAAGGAAAGCTGGATTTCAAAGAGAAATAAACCAGATTCCATAGAAAAAAAGGGGATGACTCATGGACAAGCAGAAACAGTAGCTGCCTAGTTCATAGTGAGTTACAGTTTCTGCCCAGGCTGATAAATAAATAATGGGCAGAATCTTTATGAGTGACAGCACTCTTGTTCTGCAGACACAATAAATCTGAATAAAATAAGCAATTCTTTGGTGAGATGATAGAAGAATCCATCTTCTCTGACTTCACTCATTCAGTGAGAGCAGTGTCTCTGGATTCTTGTTCTTTGAGGCTGTCAAAAATAGCTAGCAAAAGGTGATTTTTTTTTTTTTTCCTTAAAGAGTCCTTCTCACACAAATGTGGCTAAGATTCACACCATTTAGGTTAATTTCCCTTCATTTGTGCAATTAATTTAATGAATGAAAGAAGAGAGAAAGGCAGAATTTCACTCTGGCCTATTTGGTGCCTGGGCTCAAACTTGGGACCTCACACCTGCAGTCCTGTGCTCTATTAACCAAGTCACTTCCTGGGCCACTTGGTTATATTTTAAGAGGCCTCTCCTGAATAGTATTGATAAACAGGATTTTAAACATCTTATTTAAATGACTCCACACTGAGATAATGAAAAATGCAAACCATCTCTGGAGAAGTTTAGTGTAATATTGAATTGGATGAGATTTCTTTTAAAAAATGTCCATGAAAAATATATCCAAATAATGAAATTAAATAGAATCATTCAAACAGAAGATTTTCTTCAAGTCTGAGAGGGGAAAGAACTTGAATTTTCATTCAGTGCCTGTTGCATTTTAAGCCAATTTTGACAAGGAAATACAGGAAAATGAAGATTTTTCTTCTTTTTTTTTTTTTTTTAATGATTTTAGCTCCAGAGTTTAAAGAACACAGTGCAAAAGCAATAAATTAATAAGAATTTAAAAAATATTTTAATTTGTACATTAACAAAAAATATTCCTGCCTATTTATTCCAACTTACTTTTTAAGTAAGCCAATTATCTTATCAGTGGAAGCAGAATCTCTGTGTGATCTGCATTTAATAGAGCAGCTGTGTTTCCCTGATCTAGACAAGAAACTTCTTCCATATCACACTCTGCATGATCTCTGCTTTCATCTCACAGTCTAAGTGCCATTTAGATCCAAGGTACTAGTACACTTGATTGTGACAGAGGAAGGAGTTGACTCCAGGAGATTAACAACTTTGGATGACCAGGTGGCTGCTATTCAGCAGCAAAGATTGGAACAGGGTTAGAAGAGTCTTTTTTCCCCTTCCTTTTAGCATGAGTAATCCTTTTTAAAATATTTTTAAAAATTTATTTTAAAAAGAAGACATTAACAAAACCATAGGATAAGAAGGGTACAACTCCACACAACTGCCACCACCAGATCTCCCTATCCCATCCCCCCCCTCCCCCCTACATCCCCCCCCTCCCCCCTAGCTTTCCTATTCTTTATCCCTCTGGGAGTATGGACTCAAGGTCATTGTGGGATGCAGAAGGTGGAAGGTCTGGCTTCTGTAATGTTGACTGGTCGATCCATACTCCCAGCCTGCTTCTCTCTTTCCCTAGTAGGGTGGGTCTCTGGGGAAGCAGCGCTCCAGGACATATTGGTGGGGTCATCTGTCCAGGGAAGTCTGGTCGGCATCATGCTAGCATCTGTATATAACCAGGTGGCTGAAAAGAGAGTTAACATACAAAGCCACACAAATTGTTGAGCAATCATGGACCTAAAGGCTGGAATAGTGAAGATGAAGTCTTGGTGGGTCCTCCATTTTGTAGATAGCTAGTAGGCATATTTTAGTTATATTTCAAAGGTCCTATAGCTATATTATTGTTTTTTTTCTCTGAGTCTGAAATCTGATATGCACGTGGATCCAAGTTATTGTCTGGGGAGGTGATGTCATGGCTGGAAAAGGGACAGAAAGCTGGATCATGGAAGAGAGTTGTTCCCTAATATAGGTAAAGGGTATAAATATTGCTGACTGTAAACCCCATCGAGTTGATTTGGTCTGGGGCCCATATTCAGCTTAGGAGCCTATGTGAATTCTGTTCTTCTTCTAACGTTTGCCTGTGAATTCTGTATCCCTGTAGATCTGAGCACACATTCTGTGGTTATGAGTAAGAACATTGCAAGCTGCCCTAATATCGACCCATTTTCGTCAGGTGTAGCATAGAGTATGTTGTCCATCCTGCCTTCAGAGGATGGGGAACATTCTCTACCGTTATTGATCCAAGTTGAGGGTAAGGACCTATGGGGGGCCCACAAAGGGGTCATTTTGTTGTTCCTGATAGAGATGACTAATAACAATGTAGAGAGGGATTTATTTGAGGTCTAGGAGGGTATCTAAGTCTAATTAGATACTATTTCATTAGGAACTTTATGCTGACTCACTGCAGACTATTGTGTACTTTTGCTTTCAGGTATAGAAATTTAGAAGTATAGGTATTAACTGTTTCCTGAAGATTTTGTAGAATTCCTTTGTGAAGCCATCTGGTCCAGAACTTTTGTTGTTGGGAAGATTCTTAATAACTGTTTCAGTTTCTTTGTCTGTGATTGGTGCATTTATATTTTGTAGTTCCTCGTGGTTCAGTTTTGAAAGGGTATATGTTTCTAGGAATTCTTCCATTTTTTCTAAATTCTCTAGCTTGGTGGTCTATTGTTCTTCATAGAAGTCTCGCATGATTTTCTGGATTTCTGTGGTGTCAATTGTGATATCTCCTCTATCATTTACAATTCTATTTATTTGGGTCTTCTCCCCTCCCCCTTTTTTTAGTGAATCCGGCTAGTAGTTTGTCAGTCTTGTTTAATTTTTCAAAGACCCAACATTTGGCTTCACTAATCTTTTGTATGGTTCTCTTATTTTTGATGTTCGTTACTTCTGCTCTAATTTTAGTGATTTCCATCCTTCTGGTTGCTTTAGGGTCCCTTTGTTCTTCTTTCTCTAAGTCCTTATGGCATGCAGTAAGGTTTTTTATTTGAGCTTCTTTCTTGTTCTCTAATATGTGATTGTATGTCTATGAGTTTCTCTCTCAATACTGCTTTAGTGTGTCCTAAATATTTTGATAACTTGTGTCTTCATTTTCATTTGTTTCCAGGAACATTTGAATTTCTTGCTTGAGTACCTCTCTGACCCAGTGGTTCTTAGGCAATATGTCGTTGAGTTTCCAAATTCTGAGACGTTTAGTAATTTTCTGTTTGTTGTTGAATATTAGCTTTACTCCACTGTGGTCTTAGAAGATACTTGGGATGATTACAATGCTCTTGAATTTGTTGATACTGTCTTTGTGGCCTAACATGTGGTCTATCCTTGAGTATGTGATGTGTGAATTTGAAAAAAATTGTATTCCATTTTTTTGGGGTGAAGGACTCTGAAAATGTCCAGGAGGTCTATTCTGTCCATCTCTTCATTAATTCTCTTGTTTCTTTGTTGATTATCGGCTTCGTTGATCTGTCTAAGTGTGAGAGTAGGGTGTTGAAGTCTCCCACTATTATTGTATTACTATTGATGTATTTTTATAGTTCTTTGAGTAGGTGTTTGATGAATTTAGATGGTTCCTCATTGGGTGCATAGATGTTAATAATTGTTAAATATTCTTGGTTGATTGATCCTTTAATCATTATGTAACAGTCTTGCCTATATTTTATTACTTTATTTAATTTAAAGTCTATGGTGTCAGAGATGAGAATGGCTGTTCCTGCCTTTTTTTGTTTGTGATCCATTAGCCTGTATGATAGTTTTCCATCCTTTCATTTTAAGTCTCTGTATATCTTGTTGGGTCTGGTGGGATTCTTACAAGCAGCATATGGCTGTGTTGTGTTTTCTGATCCATCCTCCCACTCTGTGCCTTTTAATGGGTGAATTTAATCCATTGGCATTTTTTGTTATTAGGGATTGACTGTACTGTAGTTCCATTTTTCATGAATTCTTTATTTGCTCTGATAGATAGCAAGTATTATAGTTATGTTGTTGTTTGTAAGAGGTCTTTTAGTACCTCTTTCAGGGCAGGCATGGTGATGGTTGCCTCCCTTAATTGTTTTCTGTCTGAAAAGGTTTTATCCCTCCACCTAGTTTGAATGAAAGTCTAGCAGGATATATTATCCTTGGTTGAAACCCTTTTTCATGCAGGGATTAATAGATATCTTGCTATTCTCTTCTGGCTTTTAGAGTTTGAGTGGAGAAGTCTGCTGATAGTCTTTTTTTTAATATTTATTTTATTTATTTATTCCCTTTTGTTGCCCTTGTTGTTTTATTGTTATAGTTATTATTGTTGTTGTCGTTGTTGGATAGGACAGAGAGAAATGGAGAGAGGAGGGGGAGACAGAGAGGAGGAGAGAAAGATAGACACTTGCAGACCTGCTTCACCGCCTGTGAAGTGACTCCCCTGCAGGTGGGGAGCCGGGGTTCGAACCGGGATCCTTATGCCGGTCCTTGTACTTTGTGCCACCTGCGCTTAACCCGCTGCGCTACAGCCCGACTCCCCTGCTGATAGTCTTATGGGTTTTCCCCTGTATGTGATTTTTTATTTTTCTCTTGCAGCCTTTAGGATCCTTTTGTTATCTTTGCTTCTTTTCATTGTAACTATTATGTGTCTTAGTGTCTTCAGGTCTTGGTTGATTCTGTTTGGGACTCTCTGGCCCTCTTGAATCTTAATGTCCTTTCTGTTGTTTATATTTACTTCCTCTAGAATATTTACTTCCTCTCTTCCTCTGGTAGGCCAATTATACAAATATTACTTCTTTAGAGATCATCCCATATGTCTCTGTTGTTGTTTTCAGTGACTCTTAATCTCTTTTTGGACTCCTCTACCTCTTTCTTAGTTTTCTCTAGCTCATTCTGTCTGGCTAATTCTGTCTTCTGCTTCTGTTAATCTGCTTTCCCTTCCCTCAGCTTCTTTCTTCAGTTCAGTTATAGTATTAGCTTGTTCTGCTAGTTGACGTTTTAGATCAGCTATTTCAGCTTTCATTTCTCTAATTACCTCAAGGTAGCTTGTATTTCTTTTGAGGGTTTCATCTGTTGTTTCCCTATTTATGATAGCCCTTTCCTTCATAGTTGTCTTCATTTCTGTGATTATTAAGTTTACTATTGCTTGCATACTTCTCTTATCTATGGTTACTCTGACTGATTTGGAGTTTCTTCTGGGCTTCTTTCCTGATTCATTGTAGTAGCAGTTTTATTTGCTCTGAATTTAACCACTTTTTTTTATTGATGTGGTTTTTATTTTTCTGTTCTTTCATTCTTCAGTTGTGTTTTGAATACAAGTCATGGTATACTAAAGACCTTTATGATAATGCAGTCACCAACCTCAGAGATTACAACAGTAACTGAAGCAAGGATTGATGCAGTTCAACCAGTACCATTTAGCCAAACAACACCTCTAGTCCAAGGAAAAATAGCAAGCAAACAAGAAAAAGAAAGAGACAGAAAAAAAAAAAAGGAAAGCAAGAATAGACAACTATGCAAATCTACTTTCCACTATAAATTCAGGGATAGAAATGGGAGAAAGGGAAGTAGAGAAGACACACACAAATAGAGTCCAGTCCAAGTCAGATTTCTTCCTCCAAATAATTCACAAACGAGTATCAGTGAATTCAGAAAACAAAATGAGGAAGGAAGAAAAGAATTTTAAAAAAACAGAAGGAAGAAATAAAGAAAGAAAGAAGAAAAAGGAAGTGCAGTGAAAGGAAAGATATTTTTTTAATTAGGTAGGATTAGAGGAAAAGGAGAGTGGAGAGAAGAGGTAGAGAGAAACAAGTTCCTCTCACAATGGATAGGACACCCGGTCACCTAGCAATGTAAAAAATAACAACTATTAATTTTGGTCAACTGAAGAAGGTGGATGGAAAAGGGGCACATGTATATAATAATAGTAGTAATAAAATAAAATAAAACAGAGTAGAAAACACCTAACAGTCATTCTGTAGCTTGGACTGCTAGATTGGCTACAGGCATCCTGAGCAAAGACAGCCAATTATAAGAAGTATCAAAAAAAAAAAAAAAAAAAAAAGAGAAAAGCTAAAGTAAGAGACTTGAAATGACACTTGTGGTGAGCTAGGAATCTTGTAAAGAAAATAGCTCAGTAGGGAACCTGCTAGGAGGGGCTGCACTGCCTCTGGGGGCTGGTACTGGGGTGGAGGGGTGAGCTCAGAATTAAAGTATTTTCCTTTGCCCCCCTGACCTCCATTTGTCAGCCCAAGAGAGAGTTATGGGACTGTATTTTGGTGTCACTCTGACTAGCCCATGTTCACCCTCCTACAGACAGCCAGTATCCTACCCTATCTAGAGGATCCTGATTTGCAAACTGCTGCCTTTTGCAGCTCATGGCAGCTGTGGCTCCAAAGTTGCCATCTTGACTCCATCACTGCATGATTAATGCTTAGCCTAGCTCTTGATACAAACACTCCTCAGCATGGAATCTTAGATTATATATTTAGTGCTAGACTACCTGACTTAATCCAACTCTAAATAACAGTGTAAAAATACACCATAGTAAATATTTTATTAGGTTGCACCTTTTAGACAACGATTTAAGAAGATGTCAAAGATGATACCACACCCACTAGAACTATCGGGAAAATAAAGCTATGGTAGAAATAACTGCTGCTAAGATTCTGGGCTACAGATTGAAAAAATTAACTCAGAAAAGTCTGGATAATGGCCACACCAGTATGTTTTATCAACTGTGACCCCAAATAGACCTTCATTATGGTATTTATTAACAAAAATGTGCATTTTAAAAAAAGTGCATTAAATCAGATCATGGAATTAAGAATATCAATAGCATTTCTGTAAGTGTACACAGATTTCGAGAGTTAATGATAGACCACCAGAGCATACTCACATTGCTTTCTGGTATGCATCAAGTATCCACTAGGCCTATTCTATAAAATATATTGTCGTGGTATGCAGCTTTAGGCCTTTTTTTCCCTTGTGGGATGGGACGGCCTATTGACCCAACTGCTCATAAACTTATGTCAACTACCAGATGAACATCTGAGAACATGAACCATAGCAAACGAGGAGCATGTGGTCAGCAATCCTTTGTTCTAGTCATAGCTCAGTAATTAAGAAAATTGAATAGAAGGCAGTATATCAATAAGTAATAGGCATTATAATTCAGGCATTTCAAATATCAAGTAATAGGCATTAAGAAATCGGGGTCAGGGGCCAGGCAGTGGGACACCTGGTGAAGCGCACACATTACAGTGCGCAAGGACTCAGGTTCAAGCCCCTGGTCCCCATCTGCAGGGAAGAAGCTTCACAAGCAGTGAATCAGGACTACAGGAGTCTCTTTTTTCTCTCCTTCTCTATCCCCCCACCCCTCTAAATTTCTTTCTGTTTCTATCCAATAATAAGTAAATAAATAAATAGAGATCAGAAGTTCTCTAACAGTAAGAAATTGTTTTGCAAGAATGAGGTAAGATAAAAGATAAAGTTAGAGACATCATTGTGTTGTGGCCTAGATTATAACTAAAATGATTATGTTGTTCATTTCTTTGGCTCAGAAAGCCAATCATTCAAGAAAAAACAAACAGCATGACAGTAGGACTTCCATGACAAGGTGAACTAATATTCATTTTACTAAGGGAAGGGTGCTATTAAGAAGATTGTTTTCTGTGTATGCAAAGCAAGGCAGAGATAAGAGGAGGGATTTGAAGCATTTATTCAAGCTCAGTAAAAAGACAATGAATGTACCAGGAAAAACATGAACACAGTGCGGAGCTGACATAAGAAATAACAGATTCCCCACCTGCAGGGGAGTCGCTTCACAGGCGGTGAAGCAGGTCTGCAGGTATCTATCTTTCTCTCCTCCTCTCTGTCTTCCCCTCCTCTCTCCATTTCTTTCTGTCCTATCCAACAATGACAACAACAATAATAACTACAACAATAAAACAACAAGGGCAACAAAAGGGAATAAATAAATAAAATAAATATTAAAAAAAAGAAATAATAGATGAGTGGATTAGGGTAGAAAATGAATCTAGAAATATACCACAAATGTTATTTTTGACAAAGGTGCCAAAATCCATACAGAAAAGAAAAACAGATTATGTTGGACAGGTTTGGGAAATTCTCTGTAAAGTGAATAATTTGAGACTTCTAGACACCACATGATAGTACCTACAAAGGAGAAGTTTCACAAGCAGTGAAGAAATGTTCTCTCTCCCCCCTCCCTCTCTCCCCCCCTCTCCTTTCTCTGTGTTTCTCATTTAAAGTTTTAAAAAGTCTGTTGTGAGCCAAAGAATTTTGTATGTAGAGATAATTGGTGATAACTGGTAGCAAAAATAAAGACTGAATACTTGATAAGGAAACTTTACCCTTTACCTTTAACTCTGGCCTTACACACAAACTAAAAC
This sequence comes from Erinaceus europaeus, assembly GCF_950295315.1. Taxonomy (NCBI): domain Eukaryota; kingdom Metazoa; phylum Chordata; class Mammalia; order Eulipotyphla; family Erinaceidae; genus Erinaceus; species Erinaceus europaeus. Next base: position 114,129,283 of record NC_080163.1, on the reverse strand, counting down.
AAGGTGTATCACAGGTATAATGTCAAAGATAATAATAACAAAGCTTTAGAAAAAACATATAGCATACTATATATATATAGAACTAGCACTAGAATAGCAAAATAAACTTTTGTGTCTGAGACTTAGAAGTCCCAGGTTCAATCCATGATAAAGGAGAGTTGATTTTCTCTCTCTCTTCCCTCCCCCTCTATTTTTTCATTAATATAAATAAATATTAAAAATACATAGGATAAAATTCTGATGGTCTGGTAGTACCAAGTTTTCATTTATAGATGACAGAAATAAAGACAAAAATAGATTAGACTTTACATGTGTGAAAAAAATGAACTGCTTACTTATTAAATGGTACTTTTTAGAAAATGATGTGTAAGTTACACACTTGGAGAAAATTATTACACAATTGTAAGAAAGTATATGAGGAAGTACTGGTAACTCTAATCTATTAAAACTGCTACAACATAGTATTTAAAAAGACAAATAAACAAAAATAAATGTTTAAAATAATTAAACTTCCATTCCTAAGATGAAAGTAAATTAATGCAGAATAACGTTAAAAAATCATAACCTTATAATTAGTAATCAGGAACATTAACATTAAACTCACAATGAAAACTCTTACACTTAGAATGTCTTCTAAGATAAAAGATTTCTAACTCAGAAAAAAATATTACATTCATACACTGTTGGTATATATAACAATATCTTGCTTCAAAAAAGGGCTGGATGTCTCATAAATTAAACATACACTGAACATAGATCTCAAGTATCTAACTTTCTAGGTATTTACATAAGAAAAAGAATGTACACACAAACATACACACACACACACACACTGTTTCATAATGTTTATAGCAACTTTACCCATATGAATGAAATTTAGAATCAGACTAAATCTTCAGCAGTAGAAGTAAACACTGATGATACTCAATGATCCAATGCAACTATTCAGAAAAAAAAAAAAGGTAAATTGTTGTTTACCTCACTATGGTTGAATTTCAGTAGGTTGTGGTTATTTATGATGACTTTATTTATTTATTTGATAGAGACAGAGAGAAATTAAGAAGGGTGAGAAAGATAGATAGATAGAGAGAGAGAGAGAGAGAGAGAGAGACCTGCATCTGCATTTATGAAGCTTTGCCCCTACAGGTAGGGAACAGGGGCTTGAACCTGGTTTCTTAGCTCTGTAATGTGAGCACTTAACCAGGTGAACTACCACCTTGGCCTCTTATGATGAATTTCGACAAATTAAGTTTAAAATTTACAGACTCATCAATTTAATCATTAGAAGTCCCTTTTCATTCATTGTATAAATATTATCTGAATTGCTTTAATTCTTGTATATTTAGTCTTTTACATGGTTCATAGTCCCAAACAATTTTTAATGGTGCATATTTGTAGGATAGATATCAATTTCGGGAGCCAGGCGGTAGCGCAGCGGGTTAAGCGCAGGTGGCACAAAGCGCAAGGACCGGTGTAAGGATCCTGGTTCCAGCCCCCGGCTCCCCACCTGCAGGGGAGTCGCTTCACAGGCGGTGAAGTAGGTCTGCAGGTGTCTGTCTTTCTCTCCCCTCTCTGTCTTCCCCTCCTCTCTCCATTTCTCTCTGTCCTATCCAATAACAACCACATCAATAACAACAACAATAATAACTACAACAACAATTTAAAAAAAAAGACAACAACGGCAACAAAAGGGAAAAAAAATAAATAAAATTTTGAAAAAAAAAGATATCAATTTCATGTTTTTTAATGCTTTTCTAAGAATCATTACAGAGTAACTTTCTTCATATATATTTATTGCACTATTTATATAATTTACAAAAGTCCCCTATATGCTAGATTTCTTGTTTGTCATTCTTTTCTATTTTTCTATTAGTCACTATTGTTCAATGCCATTGTTTTTCTCTATGATAATTTTATAATTTACTTATCTCCACACAGCACAACAAAGCACTTATTTGCAATACTAAATGTGATATATTTTAAGAAGAATCAACTAGTCACAATCTTTTCCTTTGTATGTTTTCAGTATCTGTATTCTACTGTTTAAAAATGTATGTATTTATTAACACCAGTGAGAGAGAAAGTCATAGTATCACTCTGGTGTATGTGATGCCAGGGATAGAACTCAACAACTCATGCTCCATATTCCAACAGTTTATCCATTGTGCCATCTCCTGGTTCCCTATATTTTATTATTACCACTAATTATTATATAATGTGACTTGATAAAACTAGTGATATAGAAAATATGAATAAACTATAGTAACAATATTCTAGGGCTATTTAAATCTCGTTGAAACACAACATATTATACATAGATGGGGTCTTACTGCTATCTAGTTATGTAGAATGTTTATAGAATATAATTTTAAAATTTATATAATAGGGTAATTGAGGTTGGGATGCATAATTTCTAATTTGCTAATACCTTGGCATTAAAAGAGTTACTTGGGGGAGTCTGGCAGTAGCAGTGTGTTAAGTGCACGTGGCACAAAGCACAAGGACCAGCATAAGGATCCTGGAGTAAGGATCTCTGTTCAAGCCCCTGACTCCCCACCTGCAGGGGGGTCACATCAAAAGTGGTGAAGCAGGTCTTCAGGTGTCTATCTCTCTTTCTGTCTGTCTTCCCCTCCTCTCTCCATTTCTCTCTGTCCTATCCAACAATGACAACATCAATAACAACAACAATAATAACTACAACAAGAAAAAAACAAGGGCAACAAAAGAGAATAAATACATATATATTATAAAAGAAATGTATTAAAAAAGAGTTACTTTGCTTTCACAGTTAAAAGGATCTAAGGGTGGTCTGGGAGGTGGTGCAGTGGAGAAAGCACAGGGCACTCAAGCATGAAGTCCCAAGTCCAATCCTATTGTGTGCCAGAGTGATGTCTGGTTCTTTCTCACTCTCTGCCTATCTTTTTCATGAATAAATAAATAAGAATATTTAAAAAAAATCTAAGGACTACAGACTTCAAAATCTTCATTACAGTGATAAGGATAGGGAGGCTCAGATGCAAAGTAATTTGAACAAAGTCACGCTTCCCCTGTGTGTGTCTGAATCAGAACTCAGCAGAGATCTACTCATCCTCTTGTCAATTTTCTTTGTACCCCACAGGCTGGCTCAAAGAAATAACTATGTATCTGTAGGCTTTTGTATTGGGATCTTATACTCAGGGTGGGGCAAGTTTGAAATCCTGGAATTTGAAAGACAGTGGGAGGATGGCATAAGGCAAAAACTAAAAGAAGAGTGATCAGAATACAAACAGGCTTGATCTGTGAAAGCAAAACTTTAGAGGAAGCATGTGCTTATTAAGGTGCCATCCAAATCAGCCTACAAAGCCCACTTCTCCATGGAGTCAGCCCATATAACAAAAGACAGTCATGGTGTAAGCAGCTGGGTCCAGGGTAGCCCCTCCACATTGTCTACTATGTGGAGATGGGAGAAAGAGTCAAACTATTGCACCCTCTCAAAATACATTTTGAATATTCTGTGAGAACTGTGCAGGACCTGAGCATGGGAAAATCTGAGGCTATGCCACAAAGGGGAGTTTTTCTATCAGAGAAAAATGTCAATGGAGGTATTGGGAAATGGTACACTGGGAGAAAATTACAGCATTTGATGAGATGAGTAGTCAAGAAAGTCATTTCTACTGAGAAGGTTTTGCCACACAGGAAGAACTGTCATTTCAAAATGCAAGACTTAACATGAAGTTGCAAAACTTTTGAAAGTGTATTGGAAGTTTGCTATGCTACCTGCAGAAATGTTTCTACTTGAGGGAGTTTTTTTTCTCCTGCTGTTGTAAATAAAATATATTTTAGCTTAGCATATAGACACACAGATAAACTCTAGTAATATATACTATAATTGCTAGTGCTCTGTTTTCTACCTCTTGGGGAAATAAATCTTGGTTGTTTTAAAAATCCCATGCAATGGTTTATTTTTATTTATTTGTTAAATTTTATTAGTCACTTAATGTTTATTTATAAAATGATAAGATAACAAGGGTATAATTCTGCACCATTACCACCACCAGAATTCTGTATTCCCATTCTATCCCTTGGAATGTACAGTAGTTTTACCAAGGTTGCAGATATGGGTTCATTGTTATATCTATAACTATCTGTCTATATTTATATATCTTTGCCATTTCTTTTCCTATGGTCCTGCCTTTTCTTTCTTTCTAAGTCACACTTAACACCTCTTACTACTTCTGAATCTCCTTCCTTTTCTCCCCTTCTCTCTCAGCATCCTGATCGAGTTGAAGTTCAGAGCCCTCTAGTCATCTTCCCCTATTATTTCTCTCCCTCTGGGAATATGGAGGAATTTTTTTGGGTGCTTAAAGTGGGAAATATGGCTTCTGTAATTGCTTCTGCACTGCAGATTGGCATTGACAGGTCAATCCATAGTAGGCTGTCTTTCTTTCCCTAGTGGGGTAAGGCTCTGGCAAAGTGAAAATCTGGGATACATTAGTGAGGTTGTCTACCAATGGGAGTCAAGATGAAATCATGATAGCATCTGCAACTTGTTGGATGAAGGATTGTGCAGGGAGGTTGTGGGGATGTGGTGGAGCCTGGCAGGGCTTGACCTGAGAGGTGAGTTCACCTGGTAAGTATTTCTCTCTACGGAGGGGTTGAGCAAAAAGGGGGACACATAAACCTCAAAAGGTTGGCTGCCATGTAAGTCTTCCCTCCCCCACAAAAACATCCTGCATCTTCCCGTTGGAGCCCGACATTCCTTGAAGACTTAAACCTGTTCCACCCTACATTCCCTGCTACTATGGCCTGTCCCTTTATTATCTGCATATCAATCTTCTGCTTTGTCTTACAAATAACTAAAGGTCTCCTTCCTATATCCCCGCAGGATATTGCTAATCCTGCCAGTTGAACCCCTAGCAACAGTTGTTGGGGAGGTCCATACCATTCTTTGCCCCTTTCTCCACCCCTTTCCTAACCATGTATGGTATTGTCAAGCCACTTCCATTTCTGTCTTTTGTCTCTTCCATGTCCTGACCTGGGGGAGGGCAGGCGTGCAGACTGAGAGGCTGATGCCGACCACTGTGGTTGGTGCCACGTGGCTTAACCAGGTGTGCTAGCACCCGACTCTGGAGTGTTCAAATGAATAAAGATTTGTATTGCTTTGCCACCATGAGCTTGGTACCTGAGTCATCTCTCCCTCTCATGATGCTAGCCTGAAAGAATGGTAAGCTATAAAGTAGGACAAAATGATTAATGGACAGAAATCAAAAAGCAGGAGTAGAGTAGATGAGAATAGGGATTTTAGGGTGGAAAGGATTTGAGAAGTTTATGTTAGGTATGTTTCTAGGGGCCCAAGACTTTTGTAGTTTTTTGCTTGTGATTTATAGCTAACATGGAGATGGACAAAAATATTATCTGGGAAAATTGTCTCAGATTTGAGAGTGGGGCTAGAAAGTTGAATTAGGACAAAGAGTAGCTCCCAAAAAGAAAGTTTATGAATAAAATTAATTATTTACACCATCAATCTGATCCAGGGCCCATCTATATTCATATTTAGATCAGGAGCTTGTGTAACCTCTGAGTCCCCATCATTAAGAGCTTGCAGTTCATGGCCACAGATGGGAACATTCTAGGTTGCACTCATTTCAGGACCAGTCTTCCTCGAGAGGCTGAGTATATTAACCCAGCCTCCCTTCTGAGAGTAGAGTAGTCCCTACTATTGCTGTTTTATAAGGAGGACAAGTCCCTAGAGAGGCCCACTAAAGGTTTTATGATGACACTCCTGATGGAAGTGATCAGTGATGGTGGAGAAAGGGATCTATTAGAGGTCTAGGCCATCATATCTTTGTGGGAATTCGAGGAAACCTTAACTATGGCCCCAGATTATGGAATAGCCTGGCACTGACCAGAAAAGGACATGAATAAATGAGCCAGTCTGTTGCCTTTATGCAGATTGTGTAGTCCTTTCTTAATCTTAGGAGCTTATACTTTCTACCAGTTGTTAAAGTGTCCAATATCATTTGTTGTATCTAAACCACCATTAGGCTATTGGGACCTGCCTTCTTTGGGTCTTTCTGCTAAATTGCCAAGCTTATTAAGTCTAAGTCTAATTTGTTAAAGAATTTATTATGCCTTCTTTAGGCCCTTCAACTAGGATCCCTGGCTTACTAGGTCTAAATCTAATTACAGAAGACTATTAAGCATATTTACTTTGAGTTGTATAATTGCCAGTTGCTTATGAATACATTTATACCTGTACCCAGTACCCTAGGCCCTAACCTATAGCTAGTATCTATAACTTTGTTAGATAACTTGTCATCTTAAATGAAACTATGTAGTTCCATGTGTTAGGAAAGATCTCAACAATTAGAGAGTTGAGAGACTGACATCTCAGGCTTGGTGACTCTGGCAACAATAGTAGTAACAAGTCCATTTTGTTTCCATACTACACTGTTTTAACTACTATTTCTTTGAAGGTAACCCGAAGTCAGGAATTGTGATACCTCCATTTTATTATAACCAAGTCAGCTGGAGTATGTTTTATATGAAAATGCAGTGGTTAGGATCTACCATAACATATTTGACCTCACTATGCTTTCTTCTCTTTAGGGGTATCAATTAATCACCATATTAGTTACTGACATGTCCAAATGTTTTTTATATATCTTGACTAAGGTTGTAGGTAAATTACCCACTTAAGCATATATATTAAAGCACTTGAAAAATTTAAGCCCAGTGTCAGAACTTGATTAACTTAAATATGAAACTTTAAATAAATACTTAGGCTAAATAAATATGTATACACAGAGCTATGTTCTAGACAGAGAAATGAAGTATTAAAATCTTCCCTCACCCCAACATGTTAAACTAACAGTGGTTTATATGATTATAAATTAATAGGATTATAATTTCACACCTTTCCTTCCACCAAAATCTGTGTCCCCCTCACACACACCTTACCCCCTAGATAGCCACCATAGTTTTTCAGTCTTGGATATGGGTTGATTTTTTGTTTGTTTTTAAGTTATCTAAATTCCACATGAGTGAAACTATCCTCTAATTGTCTTTTTTATCTCCTTACTTATTTCACCAAGCATAATCTCCAATTCCACTAATTTTACTCCAAAACAATATAATACTTTTGTATTTCTGAGTAGTACTCCATTGAGTATATGTCCTATAACTCTTTTGTTCAGTCATCTGTTGAAAGGCATTTATGTTACGTCCATATTTAGGCTATTGTGAATAATGCAGTTTTGAACATGGGGGTGCATATATCCCTCTAAATTAGTGTTATTATCTCTTTTGGATAAATGCTTAGGAGTAGGATTGCTAGATCATAAGGCATTTCTGTTTGTATTTGATTAAGGATTTTCCATACTGTTCTCCACAGTGATTGTACCACTTTGCATTCCCACCAACAGTGTAACAGTGTTCCTCTTTCTGCACATCCTTTCCAACACTGTTATGTTGATGAAGGCCATTCTCACAGGTGTGAGGTGATATTTCAATGTGGTTTTAACTTGCATTTCTCTGGTGATGAATGAATTGTAGCATTTCTGCATATGTCTGTGGGCCATGTGTATCTCTTCTTTAATGAATTATCTATATCTATCTTCTACCCATATTTTTACTGAGTTTTTCTTTTTGTTGATCTGTATGAGATCTTTATAGATGTTTGATGACATCTGCTTGTCTGAATTATGGTATACAAATATATTCTCACAGTTGCTAGGTTTCCTATTTATCCCTATAGATTTTTCTTTTGATGTATAGAAGATTTTTAATGTAATAAAATACCCTTTTGTTCAATCTTGTTTTTGTTTCTCTTGCCCATAGGGTGAAGTCTTCAATACATCTTTCATGTTAATGTGATGAAATGTTTCAATAATATGTCCTTTTATTTTATATCCAGATCTATGATAATATCCAGATCTATGATCCATTTTGAGCTAATTCTGTTGTGTGGTGTTAATTGGCAATTTAATTTCATTTTGCTACATGAGGCTGTACAGCTATACCAGCACCATTTGTTAAAGAGACCTTCTTTTCCCCATTGGGCAGCTTTGGTCCTTTTGTCATATATAAGATCCCCATACATATGTGAATTTAGTTATGGGTTCTCTACCCTATTCCATTCATCCATATGTTCATTTTTATTCCCATACAACACCGTTTTAACTACTAATACTTTGTTGGTAACCTGAAGTCAGGAATTGTGATGCCTCCATTTTCCCTCTTTTTTCCTCAGGAGTGCTTTTGTTATTTGTGCTTTTTCATAGTTTCTCACAAATTTTTGAATAAGTTGTTCAATTTTCATGAAATATGACATTGAGATTTTAATAGGGATTGCATTGAATCTACAGGTAGCTTTTGGTAGAACTGCCATTTTAATGATATTTATTCTTCCAACCCATGAACAGGATATGCTCTTCTATTTCTTTATGTCATCATCATTTCTTTTAACAGTGTCTTACAGTTCCTTAAAAAGTTCCTTCACCTCCTCTGTTATATTTATTCTTAGGCATTATATTTTTGGATGCAATTGTAGATGGGATTATTTCCTTCATTTCCCTTCTATCTGGCCCATATTTCATGAAGAGAAATGCCACTGATTTGTGAGTACTGGTTTTGCAACCTTTTCAGAGGTATGGTTTCTTCTAGGTTTAACCATTGTATTTGGTGTGTGTGGCTATAAAGTAGGAGACTTTTATGATCATTCTCCTAATAAATTAGGAAGAAGGGTATATAATTCCCTCAGAAATCAGGATTTAGTCATAAGCACAAGGACACAGCACTGCTTGCCTCTGGTGAGCCTAGGATTTTGGACCTTTAGGGGCATGAGAGTCTGTTTGCTTAACCACTGTGATAACTATCCCCCACACTGTTTTATCTCTTGGTTGGCAGTGAGTGAATAAGCCAAAAAATCTACTTATAGTTAAAAAGCCCTCAGGCTCTTATTGCCTACAGGGAACATAAATAACATAAGAAGGTTTACCAGCCACTGTGCTTCACCTCAGGGGTTGAGATAACATTAAAACAATTGTTAATTTTCCCAGCTATGAACTCTTAAGTACCTCACTTAGATACAAGTCAGTCCAGGCAAGTGTGATTAGTGGATTGAATAGTGAGAGAAGGACAATGGGTAAACCAAGAAGAAACATTAAGGAAATTAACCATGACAAAAGGCCAGATAAAAGTTAAAAAAAAAAAGAGAAGTACATAAGAACGAAAACAACATACAAATACTAATTGATTCAATAATCACAGTAGTGAGGAAAGCTTTTGAAAGTAATATAAAAAATGGGGAAACAACAAATGAGACTGAAAGAAAACACTAATTATCTTAAGGCAGTTTGAGAGCTGGAAACTGAAATAGTTGAGCTAAGAGCATGACCAGCCTAACAACCTAATAAAGTATCAGAATAGGGCAACAAAATAGTTGAGCTACTGAAAACAATACAGGGAAGAGAGAACAGAATATCTGAGGCAGAAACAGGATTAGAAAGATTGAGAATTAACTAGAGAAAACTAAGAAAGAAGTAAAAGAACTAAAAAATAGATTAATAGATACTGAAAGCAGCAAGAGAGAGATATGGGATTATTTAAAAACCATAGGAAGAAAGAGGGGGAAGGAGAAGAAAGTATTCTATAGGATATAATAGCTGAGAATGTCCCTATTTTAGGTAAAACAAGACATAAAGATTCAAGAAGCCCAGAGAGTATCAAACAGAATTAACCCAGAATTAAAGACACCAAGACACATCATATTTACAATAAAAAGGAAATAAGGATAAAGAAATGATCCTGAAGCCTGCAAGAGAAAGACAGAGTCACGTACACAGGAAAACCCATAAGATCATTAGCATATTTCTCCACACAAACTCTAAAAGACAGAAGAGAATGGCAAAATATACAGAGAACGTTCAATGAGAAAGACTTTCAACCAAGGCAATTATATCCTGCTAGATTGTCATTCAGACTAGATACAGGCTTAAAACCTTCTCTGACAAGCAACAGTTAAAGGAATAAACTATCAGCAAGCCTGCCCTGCAAGAAGTTCTGAAAGGTCTTCTATAAACAATCACAACACCACAGTGAATATGCGATACATCAGAAGCCTCTAAAAGTTTAGAATAATGGCATTAAAATATTTCAGTGTATAATATCAATAAATGTCACTGCCCTGAATTCAATTATTAAGAGGCACCGAGAGGAAGATGGGTCAGAAAACACAATCCAACTATATGTTGTCTGCAGGAATCGCACCTAACTCAAGAAGACAAACACAGACTCATAAGTGAAAGGATGAAAAACTATCATACAAACCAATGGACCAGAAAAAGAGAGAGGAACAGCTAGTCTCATATATTTCAAGATAGACCTTAAAATAAATAAAATAAAAAAGATAAGGAGGTGCCGGGTGGTGGTGCACCTGGTTGAATGCACATTTTACAATGTGCAAGAATCCAGGTTCAAGACCCCGATCCCCACCTGCATGGGGAAAGCTTTGCAAGTGGTGAAGCAGTGCTGCAGGTCTCTCTCTCTTCTTCTCCCTCTCCATCTCCCTCTCTCTCTCTCTTCCTATGAGCCCTCCCCCTCTCAATTTGTGCCTGTCTCTATCCAAGAAATAAAAAATGATAAATAAATAAAAAAAGATAGAGATGACCATTACTTAATGCTCAGAGGATCCATTAATCAAGAGGATTTAATGAAAGAGCTACAGCAATATATTAACAGCAACACAGTAATAGTAGGGGACTTCAACAACCCACTCTCTCAACCTGACAGATCATCTAGGTAGAAAATCAATAGAAAGAAGGGAGCTAAATGAAGATATAAGTAAACTAAAACTATTGGACATTTTCAGAGTCATTCACACCTCAAGAAACTGGAATACACATTCTATTCAAGTACCCATGGGTTATTCCCAAGTGTAGACTATATGTGAGGCCACAAAGACAGTGTCAACAAATTCAAGAGTACTTAAATCAGCTCAAACATCTTCTCAGACCACAGAGGAATTAAATTAACAACAAACAAGAAGTTAGTAAAGATATAGAAACTCAATCATACACTACTTAATAACTACTGGGTCAAAGAGGAAATTAAAGAAGAAATCAAAATGTTTTGAGAATTCAATGAAAATGATGACAGAAACTATCAAAGTATTTAGGACATAGCTAAGGCTGTACTGAAAGGGAAGAGCATAGCCATACAAGCAGACATTCAGAAACAAGAAAAATCTTAAATAAACAACCTGACTGCACACTTTAAATACATAGAAGAAAAGGAACAAACCATAAATCAGCCAGAAGGACTGAAATAACTAAATTTAGGGCAGAAATTAATAACATTGAAAATAAGAAGACGATACAAAAGATCAATGAAAATAGATGTTGGTTCTTCAAAAGTATAAACAAAATCTAAAAACCCTTAGCCAGACTTACTAAACAAAAAAAGGGAGAAGACTCAAATAAATAGCATTGTAAATGATAGAGGATATATCACAACAGACACCACAGAAATTCAACTATCATGCGTGTCTTCTACAAACAATTAATTATATATCACCAAGCTAGAGAACCTGGAGGAAATGGACAATTTCTCAAATACTTACAAATTTCCAAAATTAAACAAAGAGGAAATAGAAAGTATACAAAGGCCAAAGAAACTGAAACACTTATCAAAAACCTTTCCAAGAATAAAAGTATTGGACCTTATGGTTTTACAAATGAATTTTACAAAACCAAAAATTCTTCTATTTTTTTTTAAATTTTTTATTTAAGAAAGGATTAATGAACAAAAACATAAGGTAGGAGGGGTACAATTCCACACAATTCCCACCACCCAATCTCCATACCCCCCCCCCCATGATAGCTTTCCCATTCTCTAGCCCTCTGGGAGCATGGACCCAGGGTCGTTGAGGGTTGCAGAAGGTAGAAGGTCTGGCTTCTGTAATTGCTTCCCCACTGAATATGGACGTTGACTGGTCGGTCCATACTCCCAGTCTGCCTCTCTCTTTCCCTAGTAAGGTGTGTCTCTGGGGAAGCTGAGCTCCAGGACATATTGGTGGGGTCTTCAATCCAGGGAAGCCTGGCCAGCATCCTGGTGGAATCTGGAACCTGGTGATTGAAAAGAGAGTTAACATACGAAGCCAAACAATTTGTTGAGCAATCATGGATCCAAAGCTTGGAATAGTGGAGAGGAAGTGTTAGGGAGGTACTCATTGCAAACTCTAGTGTACTTCTGCTTTCAGGTATATATTTTGCAGTAGTTTATGGATACGTGTGCACATAAGCTCTCTCTCACAGAAACTGGTGTATATCTAGGTTATGGGACTTTGTTAGAAAGTGAACCACCTGAGATGAAATTAGAGTGTACTATAAAAGGAAAGGTCTCACCCGAGTAATGAAACTGAAGGGTTGTCATTCCACACGTGAAGTCTCTGGACACAGTCTGAGGTGAAGCATGTTGAGGTGGCAATCGTTGCGTTGGTAAATTCTTCTATTTTTAAAACCCTTCCAAAAGACTGAAAACATAGGAATACTCCTTTACACCATTTATGAAACCAACATCAGTATGATACCAAAAGCATACAGGGCTACCAAAAGAAAAAAGAAAGAAAGAAAGGAAGGAAGGAAAGAAGGAAGGAAGGAAGAAAAAGAAAACTACAGACTGTTATGTCTGATGAATATAGATGCTAAAATAGTCAACAAAATTCTAGCCAACCAGCTACAGCAGTATATCAAAAAGGTTGTTCATCATGACCAAGTGGGGTTTATCCCAGGGATGCAAGGTTGGTTTAATATACATAAATCAATCAGAATGAACCACCACATCAATAAAAGCAAGACCATAAACCATGTGACTATATCAATAGATGCAGAGAAAGCCTTCAACAAAATCCAACATACCTTTATGATCAAAACTCTATGATAAAGTATGAATAGATAGAATGTTCCTCAAAACAGTGGCGTTCATATATAGCAAACTTACCGCCAACACCATACTCAGTGGTGAAAAACAGGAATCATTTCCCCTCAGATCAGGTACTAGACAAGAGGTGCCCACTATCACCATTACTATTTAACATAGTGTTGGGAGTTCTTGCCATAGCAAGCAGGCAGGAGCAAGGAATTAAAGTGATACAGATTGGAAGAGAAGAAGTCAAACTGTTACTATTTGCAGATGACATGATACCATACATAGAAAAACCTAAGGAATTCATCAAGAAGCTTTTGGAAATTATCAAGCAATATTCTAAGGTATTAGACTACAAAATTAATATACAAAAGCTAATGGAATTCCTCTATGTAAAAACTAAGGTAGCAGAAGAAGAGATCCAGAAATTAATTCATTTTACAATAAATATCTTGGAATAAACCTAACAAAATAAGTGAAAGACTTATATACTGAAAATTATGAGTTATTATACAAGAAAATAGAAAAAACACACAAATAAGTGGAAAGATATTCCTTTTTCACCTTATACTCCTGGATGGAGCTTGAAGGAATCATATTTAGTAGGATAAGTCAGAAACAGAAGAATGAATATGGGATGATCTCACTCATAGACAGAAGTTGAAAAACAAGATCAAAAGGGAAAATGCAAAGCAGAATTTGGACTAGAGTTGGTATACTGAATCAAAGTAAAAGACTCTGGGGTGGGGGCAAGGGTTTAGATCCTGGAACATGATGACAGAGAAGTACCAAATGGGGGTTAAATTGTTATGTGGAAAGCTGAGAAATGTTACACATGTACACACCATTGTATTTTTCTGTAGACTGTAAACCACTAATCCGACAATAAAGAAATTACATATATATTTATATATAATATGTAATTGAAATGAAGTATTATATTTATAATTTATATATATGTATGGTCAGTAACTCAGACACATCCTACTTATACTGAGTGATTATGTAGTTTTATGGATCTGACAAATTCTTTATTTTTTAGATAGAAACAGAAAGTAAAAAGAGGAAGAGAAAGACCACTCTACCGAATCTTTCTTTAATGTGGTGGGGGCCATATTCAAACCCAAATCATGTGCATGGTAAAGTAACACACTAACTATTGAGACATGAGTGTAATTAGCATATGGCTGACGTCAGCCTTACAAGAATACTATGAACTTACACACACCTATGAGGGATTGTGGGTAGATAGGAAAGTTTTTAAGTGAGTCTCTGCCAGAAATGAGCTATCTGTTCCTGGGAACTCAGTTTGCTCTTGTTACCTGCTCTCCTTCCCAGGACCCACCATGCTGTGCCCCCACCCCCAGACTTGAACACCTGTAGCTGGACACTGGTAACTAGTCTCTGTTCCCGCCACATGCTGTTCCTGCTCTCAGTTCCTGCTTTCAGTTCTTTTGGTCCTGGACTTTTCTCCTTCTTCTTGGGATCCTTAAGATGTGTAGCTGAGTGCAGGTACTAGCTTGAGACTCATGGTTTTCTGCCATCATGATTAGCTGATCTTTGTTCCATTGCCTATTTTGTCTAAATAACCCACAATGTAATAAACTTCTCATTTGTTTAAACCAGACCAAAGCTGTGTAAGTTTTTATTATTTTTTAATTTTTTAATTACTATAACTATCCAAGTGAGAGTCTTTGCCAGTCACCTGATGATTATTTAAATAGCAGTATATTTAATATGTGTGCGTTGGTGGGGAGATGGTGGTAGGAGGATGTTATGGGAAGTCACTCCAAATAGTTCTTTGTCCTATCCACTCTACACTTCTGACTTAAGGGTCATTCTGAATAATGACCTTTAGAGGGTTAAAAAAAAGGGGGGAAATAGAAATTAAATTAACAATTACAATGTTTATTTTTACCCTCAACACAAGATTCCAAACCAATTAGGAAAATACATATTATATAAGAATCTAGATTTTTTACCAGGTTATCTTTAGTAATCACTATTTGCAAACAGAGCCACTAAATCTCTACATTTCAGTTCCTGAATTTTAACTATGGATGAAAGAAAATGTGTGATATAGTAAAAGCTGTTTCTCTACAAGGCTGAAGGACTATGCAGAGGACATGTATACACACATATAACACTTCAACTTAAAAAATATAACATATGGGGGCCGGGTTGTGGTGCACCTGATTAAGTGCACATGTTACCATGCACAAGGACCAAGGTTCAAGCCCCCAGACCCCACCTGCAGTGAAAGAGTACATCAGGTGTCTCATTGTATCTCTCCCTTTCCGTCTTCTCTTCCCTCTCATTTTTTTGTCCTATCAAAATAATAAATAGATAAATAAAAAATAAAATTAAATCACATATAAAGTGTGTTATGTATTTTTGTCTCATCATCGCTCTATGCAGAGTGTTGGGAAAGAAATGAAGTTCTTGAAGTTTTTTGCCAATGAAATCATGCATTTTCAAGGTTGACTGTCTGCAGACATAATTTTTATCTTCAGTTCGTTTAAGTTTTATGTTACAGAAGAGAAGCTATTTCTTGCCTGTTGCCATTGTCCAATTTCCTGCCCCTCACTGCTCAAACACTTTGAACACCTTACAGGATATCTGGATATGGTGATGAAGCATCTCAGTCACAGGCAGATGATTACACAGCCCAGCTAGTGTTCAATATGAAAAGTGATCAGGTGTTGTTACCATAAGCTTTGATGTTTGAGACTGTAGTCTAATTCTAATCTCATTTATGGAAAAATGGCTCTTAATTTTTATAATTTTACACAACTATTTTATTACTGTTGACCTAAGAATGCCCTAGTGGTGACTACAAAATAAACAGATTTTAAAACTCTTATGCTGCCTGGGAGGTGGTACAATGGCTAGAGTATTGGACTTAAAATTAGGTAGGTCCTCAATTTAACCCCAGCATTGCATATGCCAGAGTGATCTTCTGGTTAACTCTCTCTCTCTCTTTAATAAATAAATCAATGAACCTTAAAATATATATAGCACTGGTTTTAAGACAGATTCAGGAATATAACTGAAGAGGATTGAAATTGGATAGAAACTCTTTATACAATTTAATGTCCTAATACCAAGCAATTAGTCTGTAACTAAAGTATTAGTATGATATAATTATGTGTCATTTTTCATAAAATTACTATAATTTGAGCTCATAGATTGTACAATTTTTACAATATATACAACTGCATGAATATATTTTGTTTATTTACACAGTGGTTCTTTTATTATCATTCAAAATGTTTTTCTAATAGTGATCCTTAGACACTATCTGAAGACCTTAAGCTGTATGAATTAGAGTCTATGTACTATATAATCCTCTAATATATGTAAAGGAACTATGCTCATGTCTCATTTTTTACTAATGAAGAAAGTGAAATTGAAAAATACTTTAAGACTCTATAATTTGAAAGTTTCAAAGCCAGTGAATGAGCACAGGTCATTTTGTTCCTCTGACAGACTTTTTATTATATAATATTTCCTTTCATGGGAAAATATCTGTTATAGATCAGTGAATAATAAAATAAGGAACATTTACAGTGATCTAACATAATGTTACTGAGCTTCCAATGACATTTTCTTGGGACTAAAACAGCATTGTGTGATGTGTAATCTCTTTCAAATTCTAAGTCATCATGTCCTGATAACTTGTGAACAATGAGATGTCACCTAATATTATGTAGATTAATCAGTGTAGGATCCTTTGTCCAGATCCAAGTATGTGAGCAAGGAAAATACCAACTAACTTAAAAAACTAAGACAAAGTTTGTTACTTATTTAATAATGAAGTAATAAAATCACTCAGATGTCCTCCTGCCTAAGCTAGAGGTAGCATTCACCATAGGGTGACAAGGGTCCTGGGATCTTTTCATGTGTAGGGTTCATCTACACAAGGGTCCTGGGATCTTTTTATGTGAATGGTTCATCTAGGTCCTTATTGTCATCTGTGGGCTACATCTATGAGAAATGAGGAGAAAGGAAGGAAGACAAGGGGAGAAGAAGCTCCTTTTTATGATTGTTGACCCAGGAGAGGCACAGGTTAGACTTTCCCCAGGCGGCGGGGCAGTAGTGTAGTGGGTTAAGCACACATGGTGCAAAACACAAGGACTGACTTAAAGATACCAGTTTGAGCCCCTGGCTTCCCACTTGCAGGACGATTGCTTCACAGGTGGTGAAGCAGGACTGCAGGTGTCTCTTTCTCTCCCCCCTGTCTTCCTCTCCTCTCTCGATTTCTCTCTGTCCTATCCAACAACAACAGCAACAATGACAATAACAACAACAAGGGCAACAAAATGGGAAAAATTACCTCCAGGAGCAGTGAATTCATAGTGCAGGCTCCAAGCCCAGTGGACAGATGACCCCACCAATGTGTTCTGGAGCTTCGCTTCCCCAGAGCCCCACCCTACTAGGGAAAAAGAGAGGCAGACTAGAAGGATGGATTGACCAGTCAACGCCCATATTCAGCAGGGAAGCAATTACAGAAGCCACACCTTCCACCTTCTGTACCCCATAATGACCTTGGGTCCATACTAGCAGAGGGATAACGAACAGGAAAGCTATCTGGGGAGGCAATGGGATACGGAGTTCTGGTGGTGGGAACTGTGTGGAGTTGTACCCCTCTTATCCTAAGGTTTTGTTGATGTCTCCTTTTTTAAATAAATAAATTTAAAAAAAGGTTCTCCATTCCTTTGGTGAGAATTATTACATAAGTACATTAGCTACAAGGAATCTAAGAAATACAGTTACTTGAATACACCCAGATAGGTTCTAGCAACAATACTATTCTCTGAAAGGGAGAATGTTCTCCACACATTTGATCTAATTTACCCTGTGTCAACATGCCAATGTATTTGATCAGATAAAATGAACATCTTCAAGTTTCTCAAGAAATTAAAAGTTATGTCCTTTCCAAATATGTGTTTCTGTCCGATATATATATATATCCTTTACTTACTGGGGGTCGGTGCTTGCCCTGTGAATTCACTGTTCATGGTGGACTTCTTTTCCTATTTATTTATTTATTTATTTATTTATTTGCCTTCAGGGTTATTGCTGGGACTAGGTGCTTGCACTATGAATCCATTGCTCCTAGAGGCCATTTTTTTTCTTTTGTTGCCCCTGTTGTTTATCGTTGTTGTTGTTATTATTGTTGTTGTTATTGCTGTCATTGTTGTTGAATAGGGCAGAGAGCTATCAAGAGAGGAGGGAAAGATAGAGAAGGGAAGAGAAAGACAGACACCTGCAGACCTGTTTCACCACCTGTGAAACCCCCCCACACACACACATAGGTGGGAATCCGGGGCTCATACCGGGATTCTACACTTGGCGCCATGTACGCTTAAACTGCTGTGCTACCACCTGGTCTTCCATTTTTACCCTTTTTATTCACCGTTTTATTCAATAGGATAGAGGCAATTAAGAGGGGTATGAATAGAATGGGAGAGAGAAAGACATCTGCAAACCTGCTTCACCTCTTGTGAAGCATTCCTGCTGTTAGTAGAGAGCAGAGGCTCAAACAAAGTACTTTGCACAGGTCATTGTGTATAGTACTATCTGCCATTAACCAGGTGCACCACTGTCTGGGCCCCTCAGTTTTTCTTTTAATAGTGCTGATCTAGAACTATATGCCACCAAGCTAGAGAATCTGTAAGAAATGGAACAATTCCTAGAAGCATATGCCCCTCCAAAACTGAACCAAGAAGAACTACAAAATCTAAATTCACCAATCACAGACAAAGAAATTGAAACTGTTATTAAGAACCTCCCCAACAAAAAAAGTCCTGGACCAGATGGCTTTACAAACAAATACTACAAAACTTTCAGGAAACAGTTAGTACCCATACTTCTTAAGCTTTTCCATAAGATTGAAGAAACAGGAATACTCCCTTCAACCTTCTATGAAACCAAAATCACCCTGACACCAAAAGCTGATAGGGACAGACAAAAAAGGAAAACTACAGACCAATATCACTGATGAACATAGATGCCAAAATATTAAACAAGATCTTGGCCAACCAGACAGCAACATATCAAAAAGACTGTTCATCATGACCAAGTGGGATTCATCCCAGGAATGCAAGGCTGGTTCAATATCCATAAGTCAATCAATGTCATTCACCACATCAATAAAAGCAAAGCCAAAAACCACATGATTATCTCAATAGATGCAGAGAAAGCCTTTGACAAAATCCAACACCCATTCATGCTCAAAACTCTACAAAAAATGGGAATAGATGGGAAATTCCTCAAGATAGTGGAGTCTATATATAGCAAACCTACAGCCAACATCATTCTCAATGGATAGAAGCTGAAAGCATTCCCCCTCAGATCGGGGATTCGACAGAGCTGTCCACTGTCACCGTTACTCTTCAACATAGTATTGGAAGTTCTTGCCATAGCAATCAGGCAAGAGAAAGGAATCAAAGGAATGCAGATTGGAAGGGAAGAAGTCAAGCTCTCACTATTTGCAGATGATATGATAGTATACACAGAAAAACCTACAAAATCCAGCAGAAAACTACTGGAAGTTTTTAGGCAATATAGCAAGGTGTCAGGCTACAAAATCAATGTACAAAAATCAGTGGCATTTCTTTATGCAAACACTAAATCTGAAGAAGAAGACATCCAGAAATCACTCCCACTTACTGTTGCAGCAAAATCAATAAAATACCTAGGAATAAAGTTGACCAAAGAAGTGAAAGACTTGTATGCTGAAAACTATGAGTCGCTACTCAAGGAAATAGAAACAGATACCAAGAAATGGAAAGATATCCCATGCTCATGCATTGGAAGAATAAATTTCATCAAAATGAATATTCTCCCCAGAGCCATATACAAATTTGATGCAATACCCATCAAAGTTCCACCAAGCTTCTTTAAGAGAATAGAACAAACACTGCAATCATTTATCTGGAACGTGAAAACAAAAACACCTAGAATTACCAAGACTATCTTAAGGAAAAGAAACAGAAATGGAGGCATCACACTCCCAGACCTTAAACTATATTATAAAGCCATCATCATCAAAACAGCATGGCACTGGAACAAAAATAGGCACACAGACCAGTGGAACAGAATTGAAAGCCCAGAAATAAATCCCCACACCTATGGACATCTAATCTTTGATAAGGGGGACCAAAGGATTAAAAGGAAAAAGGAGGCTCTATTCAATAAATGGTGCTGGGAAAAATGGGTTGCAACATGCAGAAGAATGAAATTGAACCACTTTATCTCACCAGAAACAAAAATCAACTCCAAATGGATCAAAGACTTAGATGTCAGACCAGAAACAATCAAATACTTAGAGGAAAACATTGGTAAAACACTTTCCCACCTACACCTGAAGGACATCTTGGATGAATCAAACCCAATTGCAAGGAAGACTAAAGCAGAAACAAACCAATGGGACTACATCAAATTGAAAAGATTCTGCACATCTAAAGAAACTATTAAACAAAGAAACCCCTCACAGAATGGGAGAAGATCTTCACATGTCATACATCAGACAAGAAACTAATCACCAAAATATATAAAGAAAGAGCTCAGCAAACTTAGCACCAAAAAAAGCAAATGACCCCATCCAAAAATGGGCAGAGGATATGAACAAAACATTCCCCTCAGAGGAGATCCAAAAGGCTAACAAACATATGAAAAACTGCTCTAGGTCACTGATTGTCAGAGAAATGCAAATTAAGACAACACTAAGATACCACCTCACTCCTGTAAGAATGGCATACATCAAAAAGGACAGCAGCAACAAATGCTGGAGAGGCTGTGGGGATAGAGGAACCCTTTTACTTTGCTGGTGGGAATGTTAATTGGTACAGCCTCTGTGGAGAGCAGTCTGGAAAACTCGCAGAAAGCTAGACATGGACCTTCCATATGATTCTTCTTCTAGCGTTTGCCCTTCTTCCGTAGCCAGTCAACAGGTCAGGTTGAAAGCTTTCAGGAGCTGCTTGTTGCTGGCTTTGAAAGTGACTGGGATCCATGTGGATACAGTCGGCTAGGAAGGATCCTCAGTTTCCCCAAAGAATGGGTACTCACGGGATGCACCACGAGAAGGTCGATCCAATACATCCCAGATGCATTCCATATGATGCAGTAATTCCTCTCCTGGGCTTATACCCTAAGGACTCACTCCATAACACCCAACCAAAAAGAGGTGTGTACTCCTATGTTCATAGCAGCACAATTCATAATAGCTAAAACCTGAAAGCAACCCAGATGCCCAACACCAGATGAGTGGCTGAGAAAGCTGTGGTATATATACATAATGGAATACTATGCAGCTATCAAGAACAATGAACCCACCTTCGCTGACCCATCTTGGACAGAGCTAGAAGGAATTATGTCAAGTGAGCTAAGTCAGAAAGATAAAGATGAGTATGGGATGATCTTACTCATCAACAGAAGTTGACTAAGAAGATCAGAAAGGGAAACTAAAAGCAAGACCTGACCAAATTGTAAGTAGGGCGCCAAAGTAAAAACCCTGTGGTGAGGAGTAGACATGCAGCTTCCTGGGCCAGTTGGGGGGTGGGAGTGGGTGGGAGGGATGGGTAACAGTCTTTTGGTGGTGGGAATGGTATTTATGTACACTCCTAGTAAAATGTAGTCATATAAATCACTAGTTAATTAATATGAGGGGGAAAATTAATTGTATTTCTCGAGGTTTTTCAAAACACAAACTGAATCTTTTCAATATATAGGCTGTGTAATTGATATGCAGACTCTCTGAAAAGCCTAGACCAAGTAGATCAGAAGCAACCAATAGCACAGCTATATATACAAGATACTGGGTACTGTACAGCAAACCCTAATAAAAGGACTTTTCAAAGTTAACCCAATTACCAAATAATGTGATGATAACATTAACTATCGATTGTCTTTTTGAACTCTAAGACAGCAGGAACCTCACATCTCCATTATGTAGCCTCTACTTCCCCCAGTCCTGGAACCCTTGGATAGGGCCCACTTTCCCGTATGCCTCTCCCAATCCATATAAAATAATATTGCATCTGCTGATCACAACCTAACCAACACAACGATTGCCACCTCAACATGCTTCACTTCAGACTGTGTCCAGAGACTTCACGTGTGGAATGACAACCCTTCTGCTTCATTACTCGCGTGAGACCTTTCCTTTCATAGTATACTCAAATTTCATCTCAGGTGGTTCACTTTCTAACAAAGTCTCAAAACCTAGATATACACCAGTTTCTGTGAGAGAGAGCATATGTTCACACATATCCGTAAACTACTGCAAAATATATGCCTGAAAGCAGAAGTGCACCAGAGTTTGCAGTGATTATCCCCCTAACACATCCTCTCCACTATTCCAAGTTTTGGGTCCAGGATTGCTCAACAATTTGTTTGGCTTCGTATGTTAACTCTCTTTTCAGTCACCAGGTTCCAGATGTCATCAGGATGCTGACCAGGCTTCCCTCGACTGAAGACCCCACCAATGTGTCCTGGAGTTTCGCTTCCCCAGAGACCCACCCTACTAGGGAAAGAGAGAGGCAGACTGGGGGTATGGACTGACCAGTCAACGTCCATGTTCAGCGGGGAAGCAATTACAGAAGCAAGACCTTCTACCTTTTGCAACCCACAATGACCCTGGGTCCATGCTCCCAGAGGGATAGAGAATGGGAAAGCTATCATGGGAGGCGGTGGGAAATGGAGATTGGGTGGTGGGAACTGTGTGGAATTGTACCCCTCCTACCCTATGGTCTTGTTAATTAATCCTTTCTTAAATAAAATAATAAAATAAAATAAATAATCAAAAAGAGTGCTGATCTATGGCTATGTCATCAAAACCTATGTTTACATTAGTACATATAATAATGTGATAATAACTTATTGGTCTTCTAAAAATATTTTCCCATTTACTTTCATGTTCATTCCTCACTAATAGAGGTAATATTTATATGTGAGATTAGACGAGTCCTTTGTCTGGAAGTAGTAATTATTCTTACTAAAAACCTTCTATCCAGTGTGCAGGTGTTGACTCATCTGGCGGAGTGCACACACCATCTTTATAGGAATGCGATAAAGAATCATGTTTGGTCCCCTGGGTCTTTATGGCATTCCCATTGTAGGGTGAAAGCTTCATGCACCATAGAACAATGCTTCAAGAGTCTCTCATTCTTGCTGTTTCTCTCTTTCTCTATGTCTCCCTCTATATTTTTGTGTCTCACCTTCTATCAAAAAAAATGTCTATGCAACAGACTCATTGCTTAGAGCTTTACATGTTGTAATTGAGTTTCTTTCAAAGCTCTATGAAATGGGAATGCCATATCCACACTATCAATAAAGAATCCAGGCTGCCTAGGAAATGGCTTACACAGAATTCATGTCTAAGATGCCAAATTTAATCCCAAGAACCACATATGTCAGAGTGGTGCTATAAGTAAGTAAATTAACACATAAATAAATAAATTTTTAAAGAAAGGAGATCAGCAATCAAGAGAAACTTGAAAATGGCTAAGTTGGGATTAAAATAGGTATAGATAGATGGTGTTTATTTAATCAGATAATGAACAGGATGAATTTCAGGACACAACACACATGGCAGTGACCCAGCTACTGAATGCTACCTCGCGTTTTTTGTAAGGTACTATCTAATTTGCCATTATAATTCAAAGTAACTTCATTTTCCCTGGTGGAGTACTGAAAATTACTGTAACTTATAATTTTATGGTAATTATAGTGAGAACACACATAATTAGTGTAGCAAGATCACTGTTATATTTATTTTCCCAAATGAATCATGTCCTTGGTAGGGAAACTCTTGAAATGGAGGTTTAAAGTTTGAAGTTCTATCTATAGATTGAACGACATTTCAATGATCATCATGAATCCTTCTTTCTACCTTCCTTTTGGAACTTTCTCCCTAATTATACAAGTGAAGAAAATATCTAAGTTGAAGAGACTTGATTTGTAAAATTGTTAACTATTTCTAAGAAACTCACACTGCATTTATATGTGGTAAAAGAAATTTAGCACTCCTGAAATACTTGAACGTATTCAGCCCCCAAGTTTTGATGGCCCCTTATATTTTCACTTCTCCTCTCCTCCAGTTCTCAGTAACAATACTATATGGCACCTATTAAAATGTCTCAAGAGCTTCTTTCTCCAATGCCTCTCAATGTATTCAAAATCTCCTTGGAAACATGCTCTCCTACAGAGATAATCGCTGTTCTCTGTGCCCAGGTATTGCTTCAATCTACCTCTAGAAATACAACCTGAAAACATTTGCTGGCAGAGATGCTGCAAAGGTAACTTTAAAAAAAATATATGCCAGTGGGAACTGGAATGATGACTGGCATCTTGGAGAGATCTGGCAGTTCTGAGTAAATCGCAAGGTGTTGACCTCCTGCCACCAGAAACTGCCACTTTAAAGTTCTAAATTAAGAGAAACTCTCAGGAACCTGCACAAGAAAAAATGGATAGGAAAAGTGCAGGTGGTCTCATTTCTACTATCTGAAAGAGCAAACAACTGGAGGTCTTTCAGCAAAAGAAGGTATAAATAAGTGGGTGTCTGATGCATAGTAAGAGGAAGCAGCAGTTAGAAGCTGAAAATTATAAATTAATTTGTCAGCTTGGGTAATTCAAACACCTAGGAGGGAGGAAGAAGGAAGTTGCAGACAAAAATATGTTATGACTTCTAAATTAGAAATAAGTAATATTCTTAATATGTCATGAAATAGCCAGGAAGTAGCACCTATTATGTGTCCAGCTTTGTTCTTAGTACTATATTCTGGGAAGAGAAAGATGTGGAATTTAGGAGATTATGCGTTTTCTTTGGGGAAGTGGGAAATAGGTATAGGCAAGTTGCTTCAGCTCCATTTGACAAGTTGATGTTTTCAATGATGTCTATAGAGAAGACAGTATCTCATATGGGGTCCCCATTGCTATCTTATATATACCAGGTTTTGTAGTCTCAAAATTCACAATAATTATCCTTCTTTCTAAAAAACAAACAAACAAACAAAAACAAACAAACAAAAATGTTTCTAAACTATTTAAGAGTTGAACATGTGTGTGTGTGGTTGGGGGCAGTGACAAGGATTGAGGTTTGGGCCCCTGGTCCCCAGCTGCAGGGAGGATGTTTCATGACTGGTGAAGCAGGTCTTCAGGTGTCTTTTTCCTCTATTCCCTGCTCTCATCTTAATCTCTCTGTCTTGTCAATTAAAAACAGAAAGGGGGAGTTATTCAAGGTGTAGGCCCATCATGTCTGTCTGGGAATGTCAGGACTCCCCGATTAGGGCCCCAGCAGATGAGGTGGCCTGATAAATCCCTCTCTACATTGTTACTGGTCATCTCTATCAGGAACAGTACAATAGACCCCTTTGTGGCCCCCCCATAGGTCCTTGCCCTCAACTTGGATCAACAATGATAGAGAATGTTTCATCTTCGGAAGGCAAGATTTACAACACACTCTATGCTACACCTGAGGAAGATGGGTTGATATTGGGGCAGCTTGCAGTGTTCTTACTCATGACCACAGAATGTGAGCTCAGATCTACAGTGATGCAGAGATCACATAGCTACTATGTGAATATGGGCCCCAGACAAAATCAAATCGATGGGGTTTACAGTCAACAATATTTATACCTTTTCCCCATATTAGGGAGATACTCTCTTCCCTGATCCAGCTTTCTGGTCCTTTTTCCAGCCAGGGCATAATCTCCCCAGAAAAATAACTTGAATCCACCTGCATATCTAATTTCAGGCTCAAGAAAAGAGAAAAATAAAAAAAATAAACTAGTATAGCCACAGTCCCTTTGGAATATGCCTACTAGCTTTCTACAAAATGGAGGACCCCCCCCCCCCCCTTCAACTCTTCATCTGCACTATCCCAGCCTTTAGGTCCATGATTGCTCAACAATTGGTTTGGCTTTGTATGTTAAATGTCTTTTCAACCACAAGGTTCCAGATGCTAGCATGATGCCAAACAGACTTCCCTGGACAGACAAACCCACTAAAGTGTCCTGGAGCTCCGCTTCCCCAGAGTCCTTCCCCACTAGGGAAAGAGAGAGGCAGGCTGGGAGTATGGATCAACCTGTCAACGCCCATGTTCAGCGGGGAAGCAATTACAGAAGCCAGACCTTCTACCTTCTGCATCCCACAATGACCTTGGGTTCATACTCCCAGAGTGGTAAAGAATAGGAAAGCTAACAGGGGAGGGGATGGGATACAGAGATCTGGTGGTGGGAATTTTGTGAAGTTGTGCCCCTCTTATCCTATGGCTTAGTCAATGTTTCCTTTTTATAAATATAAAATAAAAAAAAAAAAAAAAAAAAGAAAGGGGAAGATAAAGCCTGCAAAAAAATGGCCACCAGGAGTGGTGGATACTTAATGTCAGCACCAAGCCCCAGAGATAAACCTGGTGACAATAAAATAATAATATGAATAATATGAATAAATAGTTCAGTATGTGTCCTGTATAAAATATTACTTGTAATAAAGTGCACAGCCTATATAACGTGAAGTAGTAACATTGTTTAATAATGATAATCTTTTTTATTTCATTTTATTTATGTGTTAATGACTTATAGTACATTGTTGACACATGACTATAGTTTTTCATCTCCCATATACATGTCAACAGAACAATCTCTCCCCAAACTAAGGTCCTCTTCTATTCTCAAGAAGAATTAGAAAATGATAAGGGGGAGTCGGGCTGTAGCGCAGCGGGTTAAGCGCAGGTGGCGCAAAGCACAAGGACCGGCATAAGGATCCCAGTTCGAACCCCCGCTCCCCACCTGTAGGGGAGTCGCTTCACAGGCGGTGAAGCAGGTCTGCAGGTGTCTATCTTTCTCTCCTCCTCTCTGTCTTCCCCTCCTCTCTCCATTTCTCTCTGTCCTATCCAACAATGACAACAACAATAATAGCTACAACAATAAAACAACAAGGGCAACAAAAGGGAATAAATAAATAAAATAAATTTTAAAAAAGAAAGAAAATGATAAGGATGTACAACTCTCATATTTTCTTTTATTCCAATGAGCATCAAGCTGAAAAATGTATAAGTAAATTACTGCTCACTGGTAAAATTTTAGGACATTTACTATACATAAATAAAATAAAATCCAATTGTGTCTTTGTTTTAATAAAAAATAGTTCCTCGGGGGTCGGGCGGTGGTGCAGTGGGTTAAGCGCATGTGGCGCAAAGCGCAGGGACCGGCGTAAGAATCCCGGTTCGAGCCCCGGCTCCCCACCTGCAGGGGAGTCCCTTCACGGGCGGTGAAGCAGGTCTGCAGGTGTCTATCTTTCTCTCCCCCTCTCTCTGTCTTCCCCTCCTCTCTCCATTTCTCTCTGTCCTATCCAACAACAAAGCAACGTCAACAATGGCAATAATAACCACAACAAGGCTGCAACAATTACGGCAACAAAAAGGGGGAAAAATGGCCTCCAGGAGCGGTGGATTCATGGTGCAGGCACCGAGCCCAGCAATAACCCTGGAGGGGAAAAAAAAAAAAGTTCCTCCTGAAACTAGTCATACAGAGAGTATATATTTGCAATCAACACCTTTGTATAGTACTATTAATCAAAATATACACAGAACACTTAGTGATAAGAAAACAAGCTAATAAAAATGGGCCAAACACTTTAACAGACACCTCACTAAAGAAGATATACAGGTTCAAGTTAAGCATAGAATAATGGGAGTCTGGATGTAGTGTAGCGGGTTAAGTGTACATGGCATGAAACTTGAGGACCAGCATAAGGATCCCTGGTTCGAGCCTCTGGGGCTCCCCACCTGCAGGGGGAGTTTGCTTTACAAGCTGCGAAGCAGGTCTGCAGGTTTCTATCTTTCTCTCCCCATGTCTGTCTCCCCTTCCTCCATTTCTCTCTGTCCTATCTGGCAATAATAATAACCATAACAATGATAAAAACAAAAAGGGCAACAAAAAAAGGAAAATAAAAAAATAAAATATTTAAAAAATATTTAGAAAAATATATTCCACATGTGACTAGGAAAATGTAGATTAGAACGACAATGAAGTACTACCAAATACTTATCAGAATAATCAAAAGCCAGACCATGTATAGTAGTATGGACTCTCTTTCATTGTTATTGAGAATGAAAAATAATACAGCCATTTCAGAAGACAGATTGGAAGTTTCTTACAAAAAAACAAGCATAATTTTACTATATCATACATCAGTGTGCTCCTTGTAACATATTAATATCACTGAATACTTCTGTCCACTGGAAGACCTGCACATGAAAGACGATCTATAGCAGCTTTATTCATAATTGTCAAAACCTAAAAGTAACTCAAATTCCCTTCAGTAAGTGGTGGATAAATGAATTGTTGTTCACTTATAAGATGGATTATTATTTAATGATAAAATAATAAATGCTAAAGTTATGAAAAGGCATGGAAAAACTTTGGTTACACCCTTAAGTGAAAGAAGATAATCTAGAAAGGATACACACTGTGTGATTCTAAGATGTGCTTGGGAAATAAAACTATGGAAATAATAAAATATCAGTTGTTTCTGGCTCAGAAGTCATGGGAAAAGTAGATAGGCAGAATACAGTGGCATTTTTAGGGCAGTAAAACTACTCTTTTTGCTACTGTAATGGTATTTACATGTCATTATACATTTATCTAAGCCTATAGAATGGATAACTCCAAGAGTTAATTCTAATGTTGACTGTGGACTCTGGGTGGTGATAAATTGTCATTAAATATCTATCATTTGTTAAAATGTTCAATCTGTTGGCATATTGGTAGATGGAGAGACTGTGGAGATGTGGGGAAATGGAACCTATTGGAAATTTCTGTACCGTCTTAATGTTGCTGTAAGCCTAAACTTCTCTAGAATTAATTTTATTAAAACAAATGCATACCTTTCTTGATTTTTTTTAATTTGAAAGGTAAAGTCTCTCAAATCCCCCTCTTACCCTAAAATCCCCACTTACTTAAGTAGTAAATGTATTTTGATATTTACAACAAAGCACTGAATTGGGATTTACAGTATTATGCTAAATCAGAATTCATAATCATATATTTCTTTTATTGACTGTCAACTGCTATGGAAATTGTTTCCTTGCAAACAAATTAACAATCTACAAAGCATATATGCAATAACTATTTTCATAAACTGGGCACAGAAAAATGAAAGCTGTGATTATTCAGAGAAGAGGAATCAATGAGGAAATTATATGCAAGTTCCAGTTTAAAGTTAGGAGACAGTTTTGAAACCAGAGTTTATGGAAGAAAACTAAAATTGGGCTAGTGAACCAAGTAAAGGACTCTGGAGGGGGGGTGCTTTTGGGTACCGGTACATGATAGTGGAGGAGGACCTAGACTGGGGGGGAGAACAATTTTCAGAAAACTGAGAAATTTTATGCATGTAACAACAACTGTATTTATTTTAAACCATTAATTCCCTCAATTGAAAAATAAACTATTACACTGAGAAAAAAAAAAAAACCTATGGTGAAGACATATTTGGAAAACATAAATGGAATTTCTAGATATTATTATGTAGTAGATAAAATAAAAATGCATAGGCTGTCATTAACAGCAGATTATAAATCCAATATATTAGTGAAGATATTTAAAAAGAGAAATAGAGAAAGAGGAATAAAATAATGATTGATTTAATATGGATAGATAATTACTGATTCATGAGAAAACATCAGTTTGTAAAAATGTGTGCAATTTGAAATCCAGATGAGAAAAAAGCAAAATTCAAAAAGTGGTATTTGAAGAAATAATGGGGAAAGAAATTAAACTATTTGATGTGTGATATACATTTACAATTACAAAAATGCAATAACTCCAAAGCCATTCTAGAAGCACATATCATAATAAATATACTGGAGATCAGTGATAAAGGTGAAAATCTAAATAGGAACCAGGGGATAGTAGTGTAAAATACACCTTAATTTTAGACTAAAACATGACAAGAATTATCACAGACTTCTCAGGAGATATTATGGAAGCTTGAAAACAATGGATCAACAGCCTCAGCAAAGTGAAAAGCAAAAACTTTACACTTGTGAGAATGTCATACATCAGAAAGGACAGAAATGACACATGTTGGAGAGGATGTGGAGAAAAAGAGACACTTCTTCAATGCTGGTGGGAGTGCAAAATGCTGCAACCATTATGGTAAGCAATTTGGAGACTTATTGGGACATTAGAAATGGACCTACCCTATGACCCACCAATTCTTCTCCAAGGAAGAAACAGAAATACCTATCCGAAGAGATCTGTATATACCTTTGTTCATAGCAGCACTGTTTGTAATTGCCAAAACCTGGAAACAACCCAGATATCCAAAATCAAATGAGTGGCTAAAAAAAATTGTGGTATATATACACAATGGAATATTATTCAGCTGTTAAAAATTATGAAGTTTTCATCATGAGCTCCAACAACAGTGACCAGATAGGATAGGAAACTGGGACATCAGCAGGTCGGTGAATAAGGGGTCCTAAGTGTGACACCAAGGAAGGGTCCTGTGGCTCAATCTTGAGTTAGAAAACAGAGGAAAAAGAAAAGAAATCTACTGATTGTTTCTGAAACGCACCCCTCCCACCCACCCTATAACCAGACCCCAGGGGCTGGAGAACTGCTCCTAGCAGGCTCCCCACTGTGCTTTTTTCTTTACTAAGATTCCTTGCTCAACAGGGGTGTCATTGCAATTCTTTTCCTATTTGACTTCCTTCTCTTTCTTTCTTTATCTCTCTCTCTTTCTCTCTCAGTGGCTGGAGCTGTATTTGAGTGACAAAATATCTGACCAATCAGAACCTCACCCCTGCCTGTGAACGACTACCTGGAGGTTTTTTTTGTTTGTTTGTTTGTTTTTTGTTTTTACAATAGGCTGTCTTTGCTCAGGCTGCCTGAGCTAATCCTGAGCCGGCCAAGTTGCAGACTGACTGGTGGGTTTTTTTTACTCTATTCTATTTTATTATTACTATTAAAATATGCATGTCCCTTTCCCCCCTCTTTCTTCATGTTGATCAAAATTAACTGTTATTGTTTTTTTTTCCATTGCTAGGTGACTGGGTGTCCTTCCTGGTGCTTTTCCACCTTCAGAAATGAGTTTTCTTCATCTGCTCTCCTGGGAACCTGTGACAACACAATCATACAAAAATCCTCTGATCCCCAGTTCAGCAGAGATTGTGGTGTCAGAGCCCCAAGATGACTGAGGTGGTTTGCAATGACTATCTGGTAAAGAAAATTTGTGTAAAGTGCAACATGGATGACACCATTGGGAACCCGAAGAAGCTGATGGAAATTCAAACAGGAACCCACTGGGATAAGATTGTCCTGAAGAAGTACAGCATCTTCAAGGACCACAT
The DNA here is from genome assembly GCF_950295315.1 of Erinaceus europaeus. NCBI lineage: Eukaryota > Metazoa > Chordata > Mammalia > Eulipotyphla > Erinaceidae > Erinaceus > Erinaceus europaeus. The sequence goes on along the minus strand of NC_080163.1, from coordinate 114,098,022 downwards.
GTCCCTGGGGGGACTATGAGATCCATGATGGCATGAATCTGGAACTCTGCTATCAGTAGAGTTCCCATGCCGTGGCTACCCTTTTCACCTCTATTGCTCCCGTGCTGCTGCTTTTAAAAACTCAGCTCTATAAAGCAATCAGAGCCTGCTTAAAAAAGAAAAAGGAAAAAAAAATGGTGGAGTGGAGATGGCCTTGGAAGACAGCATGCTCCTTCATACCAGGCTTTGCATATCGACCACTGTATTCAGGGTCCCCAGGGTGTCCCTGACTCTTCCTCTTCCTGCATGGCACAGTCTGATGGATCTCATTCTGTGCACCATCCCATCTATTCCAACTTCTCCCACAGTGTTTGCAGCTGCTGGAGGACACCAATACCCTGGAGGTGGTGGGCCTGCTCTTCTGTGAGTTGTCTGAGGGGGAGGCAGGAAGAGTACTTCCATCTGATAGAGCTTCTGAGGGCACATTACTATGACAGCTTCATGTTATACTCTGAGACTGTTAAGTAGAGTGTGTGGATGGGGATCACTCAAATGTGATTAACAGTCAGCAAGTTTAAGTGGCAGCTCTGTGAGTGTGTGAGCCCCTGCAGGTGTGTGTGTGTGTGGGGGGGTGCATTTTCTCAAGTCTCTCCCAGGCTGGGCTGGTGGAGACAGGAGCCTTCTAGCTCTGGGAAAGCTCCTCTTCTCAGGAGATGACCAGCCCATGTGTAGTGTTACAGCCAGAGAGAGGACAAGGACTAAGGGGCCAGAATGTCACTGGCCTGTCACCTTGAAACTCAACAAAACACCTTAAGCTGTGACCCATTGCACGTGGCAAAAGCTGCTCACTTTTCCTGAGCCTGGGCCAGGGCTGCACACCGGACTCAACCCCTGCAATAAATGACCCAGGCAATCAGACAGTGTGGGAGGAACTCAGAAAAATAAAAGGGACTTTCTCTCTAGACATTGCCATCCCTTGATACTATCATGGGTTATGCTTTCCCTGACTTTCCTAAGTTGATTCACAAGTCCAGACAACCACCAACCAGCTGCTGTTCATCAGCAGATGTCTGCATTAAGAAGTCAAGGGACACACATTCCATGGAATAGACTCTACAGTGAGAAAAGATATTGTGTCGTTCAGTACTCATGGATAGAACCAAAGTAAAACCAATGAAGTAAGAATGGAGGTAGCAGATAACTGCCAGGTGGCTTCACTCTCATGTGTAATATAAATAACTGAAACACAGACTTGAGAAGAAAAGAGGAAGCACTCAAATTCTCTGGAACTTTGTGTCAACTATAATGATTATTTGTGTGGGCATGGGTACATAAGTTTGGCTGTGAAACTATACCACTGGTATTTTATAAGCTTTTATTAACTCAAAATAAATATCTAAAAAGGGAAAACATTAAGCCTAATGGACAATATTTTTAAATAAACACAACTTTAGACAAAACTGGGAAGATTCACTACCATCAGGTGACTGTAAGAACCCTAAAGGATTCTATAGGCAAACAAAATTCTTCAAATAGGGAATATGACAAATAAATTAATTAATTGATAAATGCCATGTCATTAATATTAGATATAGCTGATAGAAAAGATAATTCTCCCTAGTTTTATAATATCTAAAAAATAAAATACAATTTAATTCAAAAGTAAGCTAAATGAATTGTGGGTTTAAAACACACAAAGAGAGTAGAATGACAGCATATAGGATGGTAAAGTAGACATACTTTTACAAAGTTATTACAATATATGTAAAACGGAATATTATTATTTGAAGATAAATTACAATTATGTTTGAGTAGCTACTAAATGACTCTACTAAGATTTAATAATATAAGGAAAAAATATATATAGCTAATAAGGTAACTGTGAATTAAAAAAAAAAACAAAGTATGCTCTATTTGCCAAACAGTAGAAGAAAATGAAAATAAAAACATTTGAAAAAAACTAAAAACAATGAGATAATGGTCAACTCTACTATATGAAAAAATGCATCAGATACACATTTTATAAACTCATATTCATAGGTTTCCAGATTGAATATAAACACACCTTCGGAGAAGATATAAAGTACTGAACACACACACACACACACACACACACACACACACACACACATATATATATATATAGAGAGAGAGAGAGAGAGAAAGAGAGAGGTAGAGATAGAGTAAAAGCAACCATAACACCTAAATAAAAAAAATCATAAATCTATAGTTGTCACCAGCAAAATACTGAATAACTACTAGAAAGCAGACAAGTAATCTATTAAAATAGTTCCTAATGGTTTGTTGCATGTTCCAATTTATTGAAGCCTAACTTCAACACATTTAAGTATTTCATCAATTTCTTAGTATTACCTGACACCTTTTTCTAAAATTTAAAAGTTTTTATAAGTACATTTATATTCAAGCTTCTGTAAATTTACATTTTGTGGTTAGTATATTGGAAATTGCTGACTTCTTTAGTTGGTATTTTTAATTGATAAACATAGACTTTAAGTTTAAAACTTACTGAAAGTAGACAATAACAAAATTGGGAACTTGGTCTGTAAAAGGAGTATGATAAGCTCAGAGGAAGTTAGCATAATTGGGGTATGTTCTTAATTCTAACATGTTTAATAATTTATGAATATTTAAGAAACAATAGTTGATAGTATTTCCTCTCATGTTTATATATCATAACTTTCACTGATAACTTGTTAGAGAAAAAAAAAACATATCTAATAGGTTTTTCCTTGTTACTGTTCTTTCAAATGTTTCCTCAAATTTAGATACTATAAAACTAGAGGCCTTGGAGACAGGGGATAGCTCCACTTGTAGGGTGCACACCTTGCCGCACCTGGGGTCTGAACTGGAATCCCTCAACGTACACCTCAACACTAGAAAAATCTTCACTGATGGTGGAGCAGTACTGTGGTACCATATATACATATCCCAGGAATAGTTCAAGTACAAGCATAAGGACATAGCTTGGTATATCTATATCATCTCTATCTATCTATCATCTATCTATCTATCTATCTATCTATCTATCTATCTATCTATCATCTGTCTACCCATCTATCTATCCATGATGACTTCCATGCACTGTGTTTTAAAATTCTCCTGAAATTTGATAATTTTATAAAGGAATGTTTAGTCACTAACAAAAACATTAAAAGAGAGAATTATAAAACCAAAGCTCTTGCATTTTCATTCCATTGTACTCCATGGATTAAATACATACAAAAAAATTATAGCCATCACTCAAAAATCACAATATCTTATAGAGTAATTACAGAACATCAAAAATAAGTAGTCTCAATGGTTCATGCCAGAAGACAGCTTGCTAGCTTTAATTAAAAAATAGAGCTTTATAAAAATACAGAAACTGAAGTTTGGGACTTCAATATTTTCAGTTGATTTTAAATAAATTTTAATAACAGTTTAGAAAGCTGTTGTTCTAAAGGCTCAAATATTTATAAATATATGTGATCACTTATGAAAGAGAGAAAATGCACACAAAGCTGACTTTTTAAAAAAATTTTTTATTAAGAAAGGATTAATGAACAAAAACATAAGGTAGGAGGGGTACAACTCCACACAATTCCCACCACCCAATCCCCATAACCCACCCCCTCCCATGATAGCTTTCCCATTCTCTAGCCCTCTGGGAGCATGGACCCAGGGTCGTTGAGGGCTGCAGAAGGTAGAAGGTCTGGCTTCTGTAATTGACAAAGCTGACTTTATGCTCAATAACATTACTTACTTTTAAATTTTCTTACTCTGGATATATGAATATACATATGAATATTTATGAACTCTAATAACTAAGGTTTCTTTCTGTCATTTCTCAATGTTTTTTGGATAGTCTCTGTACCTTTTCAACCACAATTTATTTCTATCACAATTGTTTCATGTAACTAAAATTTATTAAGGCAATTTATACTATGTCTTTCTTACCCAGCTCCATCTTCTTTCTGCCCTTTCTCAAGAAGCTTTGCACATTTTCCATTTTGAAAATAATCAATGCTCTTCAAGGAGATTTCAGGACTCACTGCAGCATTCATAACAATCTCAGCTTGGTCATCGTTATCACAACAAATTTATAAGATACATCCATCTGTTTGAAACAGGTCGCTCTTTGAATTAGCCAGATTTTTAAACTTGCTGGATAATTCTGTTAATTAGACAACTTTTTAGATGTCTGTGAAGTTCTGCTCCTGCTAATGGAGCTGACACACAGACACCCTTTCCTTGACCTATTGCACTGCACCCCAAACTTATTTGAATTTGAAATTAGGTGAATTAATTAGCATTGGCTATATGAAAAAATATAGATCCACAGGGGAGTTCTTACAGATCCTTTCTTCTGTTCAACAAAACACCCCTTTGAGCAGAGAGTTCTAGTTAAAAGGATAGACTTGGGAAGCAAAAACTGCTGCTTCTGATCTGGACACATATTTATCATTCAGTATAATCCCCAAGGTGGATGTAAAATGTCAACAAGTATTTTATGCACATTCCATATTTGTCAGTAACATTCTTTGTTGGCAAGAGCATTACTTTTCTTACAGAACACTCATTCAATTTGCTTGTTGTGGACTGTTTTCTCATTGATACCTAAAGAGTTTATTGGAATTAGAGGCAACCAAGGAGAAACCAAGAGTTTACAACAGAAAGGACTGTGTGGACCCAGGGAGCATAGGATGAGGGAATACTCTGGGACCAGGTGTGTGTGTGGGGAGGGGGAGGAGGCGGTGTTAGAAATGAGCAAGTAGGATTTGACAAAACAAGCCAGAACAGATGAGTGAAATAATAAAATCATCAAAGGACTAATTTCATATTAAAATGCTACATGGGAATCAAAACAAAGCCCTACTTCATCCAATGATCCACTTCTACAAGACTTAAGACAGTGTTCTAAAAACACCTCAAAGAACCAAAAAAAAAAAAAAAAAAAAGCCCTCTGAATTGTAAAAGATTTATTCCTTCATAATAGACAAAGATGGAATTCACTGCAATGACTTTGCAAGTTTAATAAACCTTGATTACAAGATCATATAAGGAACAAAACTTCACGGTAAATCTCTGAAAACCCAAAGGATAATAACTAGACTAAACCAGAAGTGCATTTAAAAATAGCAAAACATCCCATCAGGCTTGAGTACATTCAGAAATGCGATAGTTTTCTAGCATCAGAAAAATTCAAAAAATCAGTTCTTCTCTTCCATCAACCTTATAATAACCACACAATCATGTGACAAGATGCATAAAGCTCTGATAATGGGGGACAGGTATATGTTATCATGTGGATTTAAATGCTACTCCCCCTCCCCACTTGCTGGGGGGTTATTTTTTTTTCCAGAGCACTGCTCAGTTCTGGCTTAATGGTGGTGTGGGGGGTTGAACCTGGGACTTCAGAGCCTCAGGCATGAGAGTCTCTTTGCATAATCATTATGCTATCTATCCCTGCCCTGACAGAGTTTTTTGAGTGGTGAAGCAAGTAATTAAGTGTCTCTATGTCTCTCTTTCCCTTTTTACCTCTCTCATCTCTCTCAATTTCTCTTTGTCCTAGCAAATAAAGGGGGAAAATGGAAAAAAAAAAGTCTTCTGGGAGAAGTGGGTTCATCCTGGCAGCATGGAGCCTCCATGATAACCCTGATGACAAAAAAAAAAAAAAAAAAAAACACATAAAAAATGGAAACAAAAATGAAAAAAAACAACCTTTGATAACATTTAATTTAACATACAAGATATAAAAATTACAAAACATGATGTGAATTGCTTTTATGTGGGAAAAAAACTAAAAATCTCAACACAAACTTCATATTAGTAGCAACAATTTAGTTGTGCTATGCTTCCTTTGATATTTGGAATAAGCACATACTGCTTGCTACCACTGTCATTCAGCATATGAAAGGATTTGGCTAGCAAAGGAAAGCATGAAAGAACACAGGAAGAGTTGAATAGGAATATGAAGTTTATTGACATGAGAACAACTCAGTTTCAAAAGCATCCTTGACAGCATAGTTTGTAGAGCAGGGGTAGGGGAACTTTATTTTTCCAAAGATCATCCAAAATTAACAAATAAAAAATTAGCACTTAATGTTGCAATGACAAAAACTCACAGATGCACTGATTTTCAAGTTCCACCTGAGGTTTCCTTGACAGGGATAGATGAAATTATTTATTTCTCAAGCCTTGCATGGCCTGTGGGCTGAACATTTTCTACCACTGTTGTAAAGCAAGACTTAGAAAAAGTAGAATCTGATTTTATAACTGGTTAGGGTCACATAATGGTCTATACATATTTAGAACTTTCCAGGAAAAATTGTGTGTGTGTATGTGTGTGTGATTTATATAATTTATGTGAAGGAAATGTGGTCACATTCAGTATGAAAACATGTAGAATAATTTTATGTATGCACAGAGAATGAGGGAGAGAGCTGGGGAGATAGCATAATGATTATGCAAATGACTCTTTTTCCCCCTTTATTGGGGGATTAATGTTTATTTTTATAATTTTTTAATTTAATTTAATTTTATTTATTTACTTTCCCTTTTGTTGCCCTTGTTGTTTTTATTGTTGTAGTTATTATTGTTGTCGTTGTTGGATAGGACAAAGAGAAATGGAGAGAGGAGGGGGAGACAGAGAGGAGGAGAGAAAGATAGACACCTGCAGACCTGCTTCACCGCCTGTGAAGTGACTCCCCTGCAGGTGGGGAACCGGGGGCTCGAACTGGGATCCTTACTCAGGTCCTTGCGTTTCGTGCAATGTGCGCTTCACCCATTGCGCTACCGTCCAACTCCCTGGGGGATTAATGTTTTACATGCAACAGTAAATACAATAGTTTGTACATGCATAACATTCCTCAGTTTCCCACATAAGAATACAACCCCTACTAGGTCCTTTGTCATCCTTTCATGCCTGAGTCTCTGAGAACCCAGGTGCAATCCCCAGCTCCACCATAAACCAGAGCTGAGCAGTGCTCTGGTCTTTTCTTTTGTTAACCTTGTTTATTATTTTTTACTGTTGTTGTTATTGATATCGTCATTGTTAGACAGGAAAGAGAGAACTGGAGAGAGGAGGGGGAAACAGAGAGGGGAGAGAAAGACACCTGGAGACCTACTTCACTGCCTGTGAAGCAACCACCCATATTTGTGTTGCCAGTCCTTGCACTTAACCTGCTGAGCTACCACTGGACATCCTCCTACCCCTCTACCTCTGGTCTTTTCTATCTGTGCTTTTCTCTCTCTCTCTCTCTTTCTCTCTCTCTCTATCTCTCTCTCTCATTAAAATAGACTACAATGTTTTAAAAAACAGTGTGAGAAGTAAACCTCATCAGTAGTATACTTTTAGCATGGTATAAGAAAAAAAGACTACAGGTTAAGGAGGCCTCCATTTGCATAGTTTCACTCCCCTTTTCTATCCAAGCAAGGGTCAAAGCCCTTTACTGCACAAAGGTATTTGTAAGATTCTGTCTTGGAAAAAATATTATATTAAGTGAAATAAGCCAGAAACAGAAGGATGAATATGGGATGATATCACTCTCAGGCAGAAGTTGAAAAAAAAAAAAAAAGATCAGAAGAAAAAACACAAGTATATCCTGAACTGGAGTATGTGTTTTACACCAAAGTAAAAGACTCTGGGGTGGGGGTGGGGGTTAGGGGGAGAGCACAGGTCCAGAAAGGATAACAGAGGACCTAGTAGGGGTTGTACTGTTTTGTGGAAAACTGAGAAATGTTATGTACAAACTACTGTATTTAGTGTTGAATGTAAAGCGTTAATCCCCCAATAAAGAAAAACAAAAGATTCTGTCTTGGGCATTATGAGCTAAAAGGATGTAACAAAGGCTGCTCCAAGGGAGTTGGTTTTCACACCCTTTATACTAATCTCTACAGGTGTTTCTTTTTGATGTTGTTGTTCTTGCTTCCTTAACTCTAAAGGAAAAAAAAAAATCAGAGTCAGTTCCATCAGCTAATTCCCCAAGACTAACCAAATACCTCATTTCAATAAGATGAAAGAAAGATAGGAAGAAAAGAAAAAAGGAATAAAGAAAGGAAGAAGTAAGAAAGAAAGAAAGAAAGAAAGAAAGAAAGAAAGAAAGAAAGAAAGAAAAGGAGGATGGATGGAAGGAAGAAGAAAGAAAGGAAGAGAAAGAGAGGAAGAGAGAGAGAGAGAAAGAGAGAGAGAAAGAGACAGAGACAGACAGAGAGAGAGAGAGAAAGGAAAAGATAGAAGGGAAAGAGGTTTGACAGAGGAGCTGGTATATCTGAGGAAAATAAAAATTCAAGTTGATATTAAGTAGGATGACTTAGACTGAGCTCCCCAATTTCAGGGCATTCTAGAAGACTCTAGAATGGCCTATGAAGGTATGGAGAGTGACAAGATAGTCTTTCTTCAAATTACCATAAAGTCATTAAGACACCTACTTGAATTTATCTAACTTTCTAATATATGGTAACACCAATTTCCTTCTCATCAAATAGATTATATATTTTTTAATTTTTTTATTTTTCATTTAAGAAAGGATTAACAAAACCATAGGGTAGGAGGGGTACAATTCCACACAATTCCCACCACCCAATCACCATATCCCACCCACTCCCCTGATAGCTTTCCCATTCTTTATCCCTCTGGGAGCATGGACCCAGGGTCATTGTGGGTTGCAGAAGGTAGAAGGTCTGGCTTCTGTAATTGCTTCCCCGCTGAACATGGACGTTGACTGGTCGATCCATACTCCCAGTCTGCCTCTCTCTTTCCCTAGTAGGGTGGGTCTCTGGGGAAGCGAAACTCCAGGACACAATGGTGGGGTCTTCAGTCTAGGGAAGCCTGGCCGGCATCCTGATGACATCTGGAACCTGGTGACTGAAAAGAGAGTTAACATGCGAAGCCAAACAAATTGTTGAGCAATCATGGACCCAAAGCTTGGAATAGTGGAGAGGAAGTGTTGGGGGGGTACTCACTGCAAACTCTAGTGTACTTCTAATTTCAGGTATATATTTTGCAGTAGTTTATGGATGTGTGAACATATGCTCTCTCTCACAGAAACTGGTGTATATCTAGATTTTGGGACTTTGTTAGAGAGTGAACCACCTGAGATAGAATTAGAGTATACTAACAAAGGAAAGGTCTCACTCGCGTAATGAAGTTGAAGGGTTGTCATTCCACAGGTGAAGTCTCTGGACACAGTCTGAAGTGAAGCCTGTTGAGGTGGCAATTGTTGTGTTGGTTAGGTTGTGATCAGCAGATGCAATATTATTTGATATGGATTGGGAGAGGCATATGGGAAAGTGGGCCCTATCCAAGGGTTCCAGGACTGGGGGAAGTAGAGGCTGTATAGTGGAGATGTGAGGTTCCTGCTGTCTTAGGCTTCCAAAAGACAATCGATAGTTAATGTTATCATCACATTATTTGGTAATTGGGTTAACTTTGAAAAGTCCTTTTGTTATGGTTTGCTGGATAGTACCCAGTATCTTGTATATAGCTGTGCTATTGGTTGCTTCTGATGTACTTGGTCCAGGCTTTTGAGAGAGTCTGCATATCAATTACACAGCCTATATATTGAAAAGATACAGTTTGTGTTTTGAAAAACCTCGAGACATACAATTAATTTTCCCCCTCATATTAATTAAGTAGTGATTTATATGACTACATTTTACTAGGAGTGTACATAAACACCATTCCCACCACCAAAAGTCTGTGACCCATCCCTCCCACCCACTCCCACCCCCCAACTGGCCCAGGAAGCTGCATGTCTACCCCTCACCACAGGGTTTTTACTTTGGTGCCCTACTTACAATTTGATCAGGTCCTGCTTTTAGTTTCCCTTTCAGATCTTCTTAGTCAACTTCTGTTGATGAGTGAGATCATCCCATACTCATCTTTATCTTTCTGATTTAGCTCACTTAACATAATTCCTTATAGCTGTGTCCAAGATGGGTCAGCGAAGGTGGGTTCATTGTTCTTGATAGCTGCGGAGTATTCCATTGTGTATATATACCACAGCTTTCTCAGCCACTCATCTGGTGTTGGGCACCTGGGTTGCTTCCAGGTTTTAGCTATTATGAATTGTGCTGCTATGAACATAGGAGTACACACCTCTTTTGGTTGGGTGTTATGGAGTCCTTGGGGTATAATCCCAGGAAAGGAATTACTGCATCATATGGAAGGTCCATGTCTAGCCTTCTGAGAGTTTTCCAGACTGCTCTCCACAGAGGCTGTACCAATTTACATTCCCACCAGCAAAGTAAAAGGGTTCCTCTGTCCCCACAACCTCTCCAGCATTTGTTGCTACTGTCCTTTTTGATGTATGCCATTCTTACAGGAGTGAGGTGGTATCTTAGTGTTGTCTTAATTTGCATTTCTCTGACAATCAGTGACCTAGAGCAGTTTTTCATATGTTTGTTAGCCTTTTGGTTCTCCTCTGTAGTGAATGTTTTGTTCATATCCTCTGCCCATTTTTGGATGGGGTCATTTGCTTTTTTGGTGCTAAGTTTGCTGAGCTCTTTCTTTATATTTTTTGGTGATTAGTTTCTTGTCTGATGTATGGCATGTGAAGATCTTCTCCCATTCTGTGAGGGGTTTCTTTATTTGTTTAATAGTTTCTTTGGATGTGCAGAATCTTTTCAATTTGATGTAGTCCCATTGGTTTGTTTCTGCTTTAGTCTTCCTTGCAATTGGGTTTGATTCATCCAAGATATCCTTCAGGTGTAGGTGGGAAACTGTTTTACCAATGTTTTCCTCTAAGTATTTGATTGTTTCTGGTCTGACATCTAAGTCTTTGATCCATTTGGAGTTGATTTTTGCTTCTGGTGAGATAAAGTGGTTCAATTTCATTCTTCTGCATGTTGCAACCCAGTTTTCCCAGCACCATTTATTGAATAGAGCCTCCTTTTTCCTTTTAATCCTTTGGTCCCCCTTATCAAAGATTAGATGTCCATAGGTGTGGGGATTTATTTCTGGGCTTTCAATTCTGTTCCACTGGTCTGTGTGCCTATTTTTGTTCCAGTACCATGCTGTTTTGATGATGATGGCTTTATAATATAGTTTAAGGTCTGGGAGTGTGATGCCTCCATTTCTGTTTCTTTTCCTCAAAATGGTTTTGGCAATTCTAGATGTTTTCAGGTTCCAGATAAATGATTGTAGTGTTTGTTCTATTCTCTTAAAGAAGCTTGGTGGAACTTTGATGGGTATTGCATCAAATTTGTATATGGCTCTGGGGAGAATATTCATTTTGATGAAATTTATTCTTCCAATCCATGAGCATAGGATATCTTTCCATTTCTTGGTATCAGTTTCTATTTCATTGAGTAGCGACTCATAGTTTTCAGCATACAAGTCTTTCACTTCTTTGGTCAACTTTATTCCTAGGTATTTGATTGATTTTGCTGAAACAGTAAATGGGAGTGATTTCTGGATGTCTTCTTCTTCAGATTTAGTGTTTGCATAAAGAAATGCCACTGATTTTTGTACATTGATTTTGTAGCCTGACACCTTGCTATATTGCCTAATAACTTCCAGTAGTTTTCTGCTGAATTCTTTAGGTTTTTCTATGTATACTATCATATCTTCTGCAAATAGTGAGAGCTTGACTTCTTCCCTTCCAATCTGCATTCCTTTGATTCCTTTCTCTTGCCTGATTGCTATGGCAAGAACTTCCAATACTATGTTGAAGTGTAACGGTGACAGTGGACAGCCCTGTCTAGTCCCCGATCTGAGGGGGAATGCTTTCAGCTTCTCTCCATTGAGTATGATGTTGGCTGTAGGTTTGCTATATATAGACTCCACTATCTTGAGGAATTTCTCATCTATTTCTATTTTTTGTACCGTTTTGAGCATGAATGGGTGTTGGATTTTGTCAAAGGCTTTCTCTGCATCTATTGAGATAATCATGTGATTTTGTTCTTTGCTTTTATTGATGTGGTGAATGACATTGATTGACTTACCGTTATTGAACCAGCCTTGCATTCCTGGGATGAATCCCACTTGGTCATGATGAACAATCTTTTTGATATGTTGCTGTATCCGGTTGGCCAATATCTTGTTTAATATTTTGGCATCAATGTTCATCAGCGATATTGGTCTGTAGTTTTCCTTTTTTGTTCTGTCCCTCTCAGCTTTTGGTATCAGGGTGATGTTGGCTTCATAGAAGGTGGAAGGGAGTATTCCTGTTTCTTCAATATTATGGAATAGCTTAAGAATTATGGGTTCTAACTGTTTCCTGAAAGTTTTGTAGAATTCATTTGTGAAGCCATCTGGTCCAGGACTTTTGTTGTTGTGCAGGTTCTTAATAACGGTTTCAATTTCTTTGTCTGTGATTGGTGCATTTAGATTTTGTCGATTATATTTTACTATAAATTTAAATTACTGTTTGTTTTACCAGATAACTTCCTTCTCAGGAATATAACTACATTTTCCTTCTCCATTCCACTGTTATTCTTAGTAGTTTGGCACATTTAGGCTTAAGGTAGGAACATATGTGTACATAAGTAAAATCAGGTTCATATGAAGTTATCTTTATGTTCAGTATGACTTCCATAAGGCAAGACTACTAGATGTTTGAAATTGGAGTCACTAGTAGGATTATCACAAGTTATGGATCCAATGATCTTTAATTTTTAAAGCAAGGTTCCTGTACAAAACTTCACAATGAAGATGTTTCTGCTCACAGAATGATATTTGTGGCTATAATAAATGTTGAATTATGACAGATGTTTACATAGTAAGGTTTTGAAAGTTGCATTTGTCTATGTAATTTTTATTTGCAAAGTATCTATTTTTAAAACAGCATTTCTACTTAATCATGCCCTAAAACTAAATGTGACTTTCATTTACATGTAGCCCTTGATTTCAGGATGTTATTTTTTTATGGGAATCTCATGATAAATTTAAATTTGTTCCTCAAAATGGAAGGCAAACAAGTGCACTGGCAGTTTGGAAGAAACACAGTTCTGAGTCTGGGACACTGTGTCAGTACCAACAATAACTCTGCATGCTTGTCTGCAGGTACAGAAATGTTGGAGCATGAGCCTTGACAAGCATTTCATGGACTGCTGCTTTGGCTTTGCGTATTCACTCTACAGTTGAAAATTAACTGGGAAGATGGAAGTTAAAAAGGGGCAGAATGAAAATCTAATTTTCTGCTGTCTCATTTTTAAGAACAATCGCAGTGGGAGCTGTGCTCACAACTTTGTTGCATACAGGTCAGCTGTGGGAGTCCAGGAATCCAGCAAGCATACCAGAAATGGCATTTTCATGACTCATGATTCAAACACTTGTCCCAGTTGGCTGAGATTCTAATCAAGGAATCCCAGAAAGGGGACCCATAGGAGTCCTCTCTCTGCAGGGTATTTTAGGGAGGAACACACAATGGTTCTGTTGAAGACATTTTCTGCCAGTAGTGGAGTACAGTGTTGATTGTACCCAAACTGTATCTCTATCAACATTCCTGGCATGCTGAGTTCCCTGGAGAATTTGTCACATTAGATAGGATTGCGCCCTGTATGAACTTGGAACCATAAATTCAGCATACAAACAGTAACTGTGTTTCCTCCATTTGTGTAAGTGGGTAGTAAGGGAAAAGTATAAAGTTTGTTGGTCAACAACTGATGCAATTCCTAGTGATTGTCCTGAGAAATAGCTACTGGAGTCTGGACAAGGAAGGTGGTGAGGAGGAAGAGGTCTGAGTAGATGGAGGGGGCATTCTCCATCTGTCCTCTCCACAGTCAATCTCAGTCTTTTTGCCCTTGATATTCTTTTGTCCTTTTCATTGGTACATTTGCATCCTGACATCAACACTGCCCTGTGAAATCTACCAGAAACTCTGGAACATAGAACCCTCTGCTCTCTTGAAACAAATTTGTTCACAGGCTTTATCCCCTGTAACTTTATTCATTAAAATCAGTGATTCATTTTCCTATATTATTCTCAATAACATATTCTCAAAATCATCTTTGGAATTTCCCCTAGTAGAGGTATTTTATTTTTGGTATAATATATTCTCCAGTGGGCTGGGAAGTGGCTCACCCAGTACAGCTCAGGTCACCATGCATAAGAACTCATGTTCAAGTCCCTGGTACACAAAGACAAGGGGAAACTTCATAAGCTATGGAGCAGTGCTGCAGGTGTCTCTCTTTTTTTTTTTGTCTCTCCCTCTCTGTTTCTCTCTTTATATGCTACCAAAAAGAAAAAGAAAAACATTCACCACTGGGAACAACTGAAATTGTATAGGCACTGAGTCTCAGTGATAACCTGGTGGAAAAAGAAACCCTCAAATTGGAAATTCTTTGTGGTCAAAATCCATGATGTACAGGTTATTGCATCTAACCCAGAAATTTACATATAGCTTGTATTGGCAATGTTTGAACTAAGTCAGCTCTGCTTGGTTTGATACATTTATGTATTTATTTGAAGAAAATTGTGGAAAAGAATACACAAACTTTTATCTGAAATGATGAGGTGAATTAATTTCGCAAACAGCTTCAATAGGCAAGATGAAAGCAAATTCTGATTTAATGTAAAACTCAGATGACTTGAATTTAAGAATGGCTTGAGTTTAAGAAATCTTCATTTCTCAGTTCTTTATAAAAATCAGGTATGCATGCACTACAGTTTACATAAATAATTTTTTCAAGTCATACCTGATTAAAACAACTTTCCATCTACACTTTAGCCTTTATTTCACTTTCTCTTCTGTTGGGTGATCTTAAAGTGAAGACAAATACATTTGAATCCAATAGCATGGAAATTGAACTGAAAATAAAGTTAATCCGATTATGAAGCTTACAGTTAACTTCTCTTTCAGTGTATAAATGATTGCCAATGATATTTCTTAAGCCCAGGTTTTTATATAGTGGTATTTAATTCTTTAGGCCCAAGTTTTGAGTTACTGTTCAGATATTACCTGGTATTGAAAATGTGTGGGTAACAGAAAAAAAAACAGCTTGAAATGTGTTCATCTAACAACTAGTCTACCAAGACTCTACTAATCATTAGGTATGTATAAAAGATTAGGCAGAAGATCCCATTATAATCAAAACAGAAGTGCCCTCCTAGATAGAGTATACTTAGTGATTATTTCCATAAATTATAAATGCATGTAATATGTTAACCAATAATGTTTCTTCACATCATTATGCATTCACAAATGTCTTATGTTCTCATTATCAGGAAATTACACTTCCCTGGCTCCTAATTCTCTGCTCAACTGTCCATGAAATGTACAGGGGACACAGGTGTTGGGGATATCAATACACTAGCTATTGACTTGGCATTCAGCGATCCAACATAGTTCTGCCTGCCTGTCTTTTATCTACTGTTACTATGAATTGAATATGTACTGGCCAGATTCCAGTACTAGGACAGAAGGAAAAACACAGGGTAAAGCTGCCCAAGGACCCACAAAACTTCAAAAAGATTAGAGTATTAGAGTTGTTCCAGACTTAGTTGAGTCAGCCTATATGGTCTTAGACCAGCCAATTCCTGAGTCCCTGAATATGAATAATCCCTAATCCAGAAACTGAATTGTACAGTTCTGTCACACAGTATATTGTGACCATAATCAAGTGATTATTTTCTCTTTGGGTGGAGTTGATATGACAAATAAATTAACAGCATGGAAATGCTAGCGAAGAAAACAACTAAGGTAAGGATACAAAGTGTAAAGTATAATGGTTGATGTGCCCCCAAATAAATATTAGCATAAATTGTTGAAAATTATGAATCCATTTTACAAAAGCTTTTGTTCTGTATTTTCTTATATTTGTATCATTTTTTTACATCAGAGTAATGCTAGTCTCATAAAACAAACCATTCTGTTTCTTTCTCTTCAGTTTTTGTGTAGAATTGACTCCCCCCCCCCCCCAAGTACCAGATTTCAGCAATGAAGCCATCTGGATATGAAAATTTTATAAGGCAAAATCCCTGGGTCCCTGAAATGAGAAACTGAGAGACGTTAAAACAGTCTAAATTTTCTTCCATCATTAGAACAAGATTTCACCTAGAGCTGCCTGAAGAATAGACAGAGAGAGATATCACACACATGACAACCATGGCTACCTAATGTTTACCTAGTTGTTCTTGTATGTTTCACAACAACAAAAAGGAAATCACAAAAAGAAAACACATAAGTGATGAATGGCCAGTTACTTAACAGAATTCACCAATCATTTGTTATGATTTTGTGTCTTATTAGTAGTACCTGAGATTTTGGTCTTTTCCTATCCATTTTAAAATGTGTTACTAAATATCACTGACATGATTTAAAAGGAATCTTAATATTTTTCCAGTCTTATATATCATCTGTCCATATTACTCCCTTTCAAGGATCTCTCTACCCATTCACTCAGATACAACATAAAGAGTCTCTTCGAACATGGATCCTCACAGAAAGACAGTTCAAATTTGTAACAATTTAATGCCATGCCAAATGTGTTTTGGACAAATGTTCACCTAATTGAATACTTACTAAACACATAATAATGGCTAAATTGTACATTAACATTTACATTATAGTAAAATTCCTCTCTTTATAAAAATCCTTTCAGGATTCTTCATTGCAAAAATTTTGGAGACATTAATAAAATCAATTACTCATACCATTCATTTCCAGATCTCTGTATCCTTCCATTATTTTATATTTTTGAAAAACTGGTGATTGTTTAAGATAGGTAATTAAATATTTCAACCATGTTACCTGTTTCTCTTACAAAATACTTTGTCTTCATCACATCAAGGAATACTTCCACCTCTCAGAACAGGTGTGGCTTTTTCATGTGATAAAGAATCAAGTCTCAAGGACAAAACTACCTCCCAAGTGGCAAGTGTCTAGATATAAACATAGCAAGAAAAAAATAATGACAACCTAACTTGGAGGAAAGCTAAGAATAAAAATCTAGGAGTATGGGGCCATATTATTAATGTAAAGGTTCTAAGTTGATGAAAAGGTGTGAAGTCAGGAAATCAGAGAACAGAGGAGACATACAAGGGTTATGGGTAAGTTTTAATTATTCAGTAACTTTCTGCTGTAAAATGTATTTTATTTCAGGTGACATAAGTCAGAGCATTATTTTGGTACAATGGCACTGAGATGTGTAGCAGGAGACTCCAGAGTCTCAGGCATTCAGATCCTCTGCTCCACCAGTTGAGCTAACTCCCCAAGCAAAGAATCAACTTGTTGAGTATAGCTCACTTGCAATATGAAAAAGCTATCCTTCTAATGGAGTCTTATGAGTGGGAAATATAACACATAGATGCTAACAGATACAAAACATAGACACAAAATAAAAGTCTGGCCCACCTTCATCATGTTTTTAATAGAAATTTTCTTAATTTATATAATCACAAAATTTCTTATTGATAGAGAAATAATATTAATGATATGTAAATAAATTAATAATAAAATACTTAGAGTACTATACTAATAAGAAGAGAATAAATACAGTGGCAGAAAATGAAAATAGTAAGGTCATAATTTCTAGAGCCACAGGTTGTCTATTTGTATCCTCCCCAAAATTCAATGTTGAAACTTAAGTGATGGTTTGGGGAGTTAGAAAATTTGGGAGATGGTTAGTCATAAGTATGAATGAAGCCTTATATTGGGATATATAGATACTGAACAGAAGCAGAAATTGCAAATGAAGAGAGAGAGAGGTAGAGAGAGAGAGAGACCTGAAGCACTGCAGCATTGCATCAGCACTTGTGAAGCTTCCTGTCTGTGAGGATCAGGAGTGTGAACTCGGGTCTTTACACATAGTAACATGTGCAATCAATAGGGTGAGCTACCACCCAGCCCTTGAGATAGATATTTTTATGTAAAGACTTCAGGGAGTGTCCACCTCCTTCCACAAATGAGAACATAAAGAGATGATAGCTGTTTAAGAACCAGATAACCCTCCCCAGACATTAATCTTCCTGAACTCCAATCTTACATTTCCAAAAGTGGGTGGAATAAATAAATGTGCATTGTTTAGAAGTAATCACTTGATAGGACTCAGTTATAGTTGCCATAACAGACTAAAAAAAAAACAGCTTATATCTTCTTTCATCAGTTTAAAGAGAGAGAGAGAGAGAGAGAGAGCGATCTAGATAATGGCTCAGTTTTCATCAGAACAAACAATAGCTCAGGGCTCAGACCAAACATTGTCATCCCAAGCTACTCAAAAGTGGCCTGGACTTTCTTTCTGTCTTATCCTGACTCCAGTTTTGTTGAAAACTTGTGCTTATTACTGTAATTTAGTGTTAAATATTCTAGTGTAAAACTTAAAAGTATTTACATGAGAACACAGACTTTATGAACTCCATGGGCCTATATCAGTGTGAAGAAAGTCATAGAACTCCTCAGTCTCAGTGATGAGTATCAGTGCTGAGATAAGCATGATGATATCTAACATTGTCAAAAGTAAAGCCACAAAAAAGGCAAGATGGTAGCATATCATAATCTTAGCAAATGATATAAAGGATGTTCAATACCTAAAATACGCATCCTAGCTTCTTTTCACACTAGTGTCTCTATTCTCATTTGCTCTATTTCTACTTTTGGATTCCTATTTATTGGTTATTTTTATTTTCTTTCAGCCACCAATTCCATATACCACCCAGATGAACTCCCCAATGTGTCCTGGAACTTCACCTCTTCAGAGCCCAACCTTATTAGAGAAGGATAAAGATAGGCTTTGGAGTATGGATAGACTGGCCAATGTCCATGTCTAGTAGAGAACCAATTAAAGAATTTAGAACTCTTTTCTGAACCCCCAAAAGAATTTTGCTCTATACTCCAAGAGGGGGAGAATGTTAAGGGAAGATGACTAGAGGACTTTGAATTCCAATTTCACCAAGACCCATAGCATTTGTCACCAGGAATCTTTGTTTTTATACCACCACTGACAGGGAAAAGAATGTGGAAAATACCAAGAGTCAGGCACTGTTTCTCTTAGCTGAGAGGGAAGAGGAAAAGAGAAGGATACTCAGAAGTAGTAATAGGTACAGGTGTGACTTAGAAAAGAGTGAAGGCAGGGCCATAGAAGTGAAGCAAAGTAGGTTAAAAGGGAGATCAGACAGTGCCACACCCAGTTTAGTGCACACATTGCCATGTAGAAGGTCTCAGGTATGAGCCACCACTACTCACCTGCAGAGGAAATGCTTCGCAAGTAATGAGATAGGTCTGAAGATGTCTATGTCTCTCCCTCTCTATCACCACCTCCTCTCTCAATTTCTCTCTTTATATCAAATGAAATAGAAATAAAAAGGAAAAAATGGCCACTGGAAGAAATGGAGTTATAGTACTGGCACCAATACCCAGCTATAACCCTGGTGGCAATAATTTTTTAAATGGGCAAATATATAAAAAACCTATATCTATGACCTTGGAAGAACTATGGAAGCTTCCAGTGAAGGAGTCTGGAGACACAAATCTGGGTGGGAATGGTGTAGATTTATACACCTACTATCTTATAATTTTTTATATTTATTTACTTATTGTCCCTTTTGTTGCCCTTATTTTTATTGTTGTTATTGTAGTTATTATTGCTGTTGTTATCGATGTTGTCATTGTTAGATAGGACAGAGAGAAATGGAGAGAGGAGGGAAAGACAGAGAGAGGGAGAGAAACATAAGACACCTGCAAACCTGCTTCACCATCTGTGAAGTGACCACCCTGCAGGTGGGGAACCAGGTGCTCGAAGCGGGATCCTTAGGCTTGTCCTTGTGCTTTGTGCCATGTGTGCTTAACCTGCTGTGCTACTGCCCAACTCCCTTGTCTTATAATTTTGTAAATAACTAGGAAAAAAACAGAAATAAAAGAAAACATATCTTCACTGATAATAAGATTATTAAGTGCTGATTGATGATGTGCAATATTCACAACTAGTCATTTCTAGTTTATAAACTATCTTTTATTTTCATTTTATACTTTAAGAAAAAGAAAAGTAAACTGTATTTCAAGAAATATGTTTACTCAAATATCTATCATTAATTAATGATTTAAATAAAATACTTAATTCTAATGATGTTAAAGAAACAAAAGATATCAAGTAAGTTTACTAACGAATAATCAAAATTATATTGTCCACATATGACAAGGAAATGGTTCCATGACTAAACATAAACTGGAAGTAAGGTAGGTAGAATCACTGTAGCAAACCAACTGTTTTCATAATAAACAGTTCTGTAACATTATATTGTGTGTGTGTGTGTTTGTGTGTGTGTGTGTTGAAGTATAGCATAGAAATGACAGGTGGATGGTTACAGTTACCACAAATTCAGCATACTAAGTCATATTACTATCTTTCTCTCTGCTAAGTATGATTTTATTATATCTTTTTTATTATAACTTAGAAATAATAGAGTTTATAGGAAGGCCTTCCTATACTGTGACTTCCACTCAGAGTATAGCTAATACAGGTAAGTAGAAGAACTCTCTTCAACATTCATCAGAGGTCATGTGCATGGCAGTTCTATCTCATCCAAATAAGTCTACTTACTAAAGTGAATTGTGTTCAATTTTATGTCAGAAAAAAGAGGAAAAACGTAGTCACTTGTTCATTTAGTCAAGACCTAGACATAACCTCACAATGAAAAATGAGAGGTATAACCTTATTGTGTACCCAGAAGAAAGGACAAAAGAGGTTAGTCTGTAAACATTTTACACACAAAGAAATGTATAAATTTCTGATGGAAAAATATAATTCCATAGACTCATTTCATGTAATATACACACATATGTACACTGCCAGTGATGAACAGCAGTGCAGAGACATGCATGATAATATGCAACTATAAAGAGTGTAATCTAAATAATACTTGGGACACTATCTCAAGATCAAAGATTGAGATCTGTTCCACAATTTATCCTCCTATGATACTGGATTGTATGTTTTATTGATAGAGTGTTCCTGAACTCAAAGAGAGATTAATTGCCCTTATATTCATATGAACAATGGTAATAGATCAGAAACAAGATAAAAATAGTAAATACTCCCTTTAAGAAGGAGCAGAATATGCATAAACCAGAGCTGAGCAGTGCTCTGGTGTTTCTTTCTGTGTCTTTCTTTCTGCACCACTCTCAAAAATAAATAAAATACTTTAAAAAAAAGAATTGATAATAAATAATTAAAAAAAGGAAAAAAGATGTTAAACAAAGAAAAACACAGTGGTGAGGGGTAGACATGCAGCTTCCTGGGACAGTGGGGGGTGGGAGTGGGTGGGAGGGATGGGTCACAGTCTTTTGGTGGTGGGAATGGTGTTTATGTACACTCCTAGCAAAATGTAGACATATAAATCAGTAGTTAATTAATATGAGGGGGGAAAATCAATTATATGTCTCAAAGTTTCTCAAAACACAAACTGAATCTTTTTTATATATAGGCTGTGTGTTTGATATGCGGACTCTCTCAAAAGCCTAGACCAAGTAGATTAGAAGCATCCAATAGCACAGCTATATACAAGATACTGGATACTGTACAGCAAACCATAACAAAAGGACTTTTCAAAGTTAACCCAATTACCAAATAATGTGATGATAACATTAACTATCGATTGTCTTTTGGAAGCCTAAGACAGCAGGAACCTCACATCTCCACTATAGAGCCCCTACTTCCCCCAGTCCTGGAACCCTTGGATAGGGCCCACTTTGCCGTATGCGTCTCCCAATCCATACCAAATAATGTTGCATCCGCCGATCACAACCTAACCAATGCAACGATTGCCACCTCAACATGCTTCACTTCAGACGGTGTCCAGAGACTTCACGTGTGGAATGACAACCCTTCAGCTTCATTACTCGGGTGACACCTTTCCTTTTATAGTACACTCTAATTTCATCTCAGGTGGTTCACTTTCTAACAAAGTCCCATAACCTAGATATACACCAGTTTCTGTGAGAGAGAGCTTATGCTCACACGTATCCATAAACTACTGCAAAATATATACCTGAAAACAGAAGTACACTAGAGTTTGCAGTGAGTACCTCCCTAACACTTCCTCTCCACTATTCCAAGCTTTGAGTCCATGATTGCTCAACAATTTGTTTGGTTTCGTATGTTAACTCTCTTTTCAATCACCAGGTTCCAGATGCCACCAGGATGCTGGCCAGGCTTCCCTGGATTGAAGACCCCACCAATGTGTCGTGGAGCTCAGCTTCCCCAGAGACCCACCCTACTAGGGAAAGAGAGAGGCAGACTGGGAGTATGAACCGACCAGTCAACGCCTATGTTCAGCGGGGAAGCAATTATAGAAGCCAGACCTTCTACCTTCTGCAACCCTCAACGACCCTGGGTCCATGCTCCCAGAGGGCTAGAGAATGAGAAAGCTATCATGGGAGGGGGTGGGTTATGGAGATTGGGTGGTGGGAATTGTATGGAGTTGTACCCCTCCTACCCTATGGTTTTGTTAATTAATCCTTTCTTAAATTAAAAAAAAAAAAGTGGGGTGGTCTGGGAGAGGGCGCAGTGAATAAAGCATTGGACTCTCAAGCAGGAGGCCCCGTGTTTAATCCCCAGCAGCACATGTACACAAGTGATGTCTGGTTCTTTCTCTCCTATCTTTCTCATTAACAAATAAAACCCCCTTTTTTTTTTAAAGTGGGTATGTTGGGGGAGAAAAAAAAAGGAGCAGAATATAAGGCATATGCATATAGGTCATACTGGTTCACAGCATGTCTGAAATACCATAGGAAAGTGCTTTCTCATCAGACCTTACTCTTACCTTTAGTGAGTTAGCATTTCCTCACAGCAACAATTCTTATTTTTCTTAATCTTGTTGGACATTTGTTCAGTATAGATATTAGAGAATGTCTCTCCTGGGATTGGAGTATATGTTCCCATCTGCTTCCTGCCAATGAAATACATAATCTTAAGAGTTGGATTGCATGCATGAATAGTCATTTTCTGAGGTCAGTATTTTGACTTATTTAGAAATCAAACTCCAGACAAATTTGATTTATATTATTGCAATCAAATGTATCAACAAATAGTCAAAACCACATTTTCCCCAAATCTACTTGTTCTTATATTTACTTGCTTTTAATTCCTCCTCCCTTTACATGCTTGCTCCCCACATATGTGTATGTGTGTGTTGAAGACTTAATTGTGATATATAGTAATTTGAGTGGAATAGGCTTTTGGAAAGAGCAACATTTCTCTAAAATAACCTGTTCAGAATATTATTCTTAAAATTTTTTATTTATAAAATGGAAACACTGACAAAACCATATGATAAGAGGGGTATAATTCCCACCATCAGAACTCCATTTCCCATCCCCTCCCTTGATAGCTTTCCTATTCTTTAACCCTCTGGGAGTATGGACCCAGGGTCATTATAGGGTGCAGAAGGTGGAAGGTCTGGCTTCTGTAATTGCTTCCCTGATGAAAATGGGCATTGGCAGGCTGATCCATACTCCCAGCCTGTTTCTCTCTTTCTAGTGGGACAGGCCTCTGAGGAAGTGAGACTCCAGGACACATTGGTGGGGTCATTTGCCCAGGGAGGTCTGGTTGACATCATGGTAGGATCTGGAATCTGGTGGCTGATAAAAGAGTTAACATATAAAGCCAAACAAATTGTTGACTAATCATGAACCTAAAGGCAAGAATATTGAAGATGAAGATTTGGGGTCTCCGTTTTGAAGACAGCTAGGAGGCCTATTTTAGTTATATTCCAAAGGGCCCATGACTATGCTAGTTTTTTTTCCTGAGCCAAATTATTTTACACTTAAGGATGATGCTGGTTGAAAAACTCAAACTTCTGATCTACAAATAAACCTCTACCAGTCTGGATATTATTGTCTATTGAGAATGTAACAAGTCAGTAATTACTGTACTAGAGGAGGAACCAGTGCAATAACAATCTGTTTTCTAAGCATTTGTACTGCAGCATCAGAATCTGGATTTACTGAAGACATTGGAGTGTATTAGAACTGGGAGATATTTTTCTTTCTGGTAACACTTGAACCTCTGTGTAGCATCAAAATTTTTCTTTAAGCTTAAGCAATACTTGACAGAAAATTATTTTTACTGTATATTATTCACTCTGAGGACTTAATTTTCTTCTTCTTTGACATGTGGCGATTTTTCGGAATGTAAATATTATGTCATATGGGGACTTTTCCTAAAGTCAGCAGGAATATATTTCCCTGCATTTCAGAGAAAGATTAAGAGAGACGAAGCAGACATAATTTTAATTTGAATGAAAAGAAATAAATATTGTTGTTTTCGACGGGTTATGTTGTTTTCGCCGGGCTGGCTTCACGGGCAGGTAACAGACAACCAGGGATTCATGGTTGAGCTGTAGGCAGTATCTCTTTATTCATGCAGGACGCAGCCCAATCTAAGACGAGCTAAGTTAAACTCAAAGTACAGTACCCTAAAACTCACAATGCTGTCTTTATATATACTTCACAAGTAGGGTGGAAACAGGATGTGACATAGAGAGGGTGGAGAGAAAAGTGACTGGTGAAAATCAGGGTGTGACAAAGAAGGGATCAGGGTGTGACAAGGAGGTGGGGTGGAGCAAAAACATATCATGAAACAGTGAGGATTGAACCAATGCCCTAGAGGGAGGTGCTTGTTAACAGCGGTTATGTAAATAGAATGAAGTGGTTATGTAAATAGAATAGCATTAAGCAGGGGGGATTTAAACCAAATGAAACAGAAGGGGTCTCATGCATACCAACAAAATATAATAAACACAGAACAACTGGGGGGGGGCATGGTGGAGTCAACATGGCAACTTGAAGACAGCACTTAAACAAACTCTCCACAAAAAATCTGCTTCAAATCCTGAGAATTCCAAGTGGAAGCATGATTTCCAGGCCAATAGGAGAGAAACTATAGGGGAAGGGACAAAGAAGAACCATAGTAGAATATTATAACTCATCTATAAATTGGCAAAATGATGCTGAAAAGAACAATGGAGAATGGAGGGATGAGTTTCCCAATGCACCCCGCTGCCCCGTTACCCCTACCCCAATCCCTTTCTCCAGGCCAAAGATGGATTATTTGGGAAAACTGGGCAGCTAGTGGCAAAGAAGCCTCCCGGTGTAGTTAAATTTATCAAGAAGATTCCAAGGCTGAAACTCTAAAATAACTCAGTGGGGAGCCATATAAACCAACCTGACTTCATCTGAGCTATAGAAAGTCACAAACCATGGTTTTGGGGAGCTGTGGAGTTCTGTGGATGTCTGGTTTGGTTTGATCTGTAGACTATCTGTAGACTATTTTTTTTTCTTTCTTCTCATGTTTATTCTAGCTGGTTTTATTAATCTTTTGTTTTTTAAATTTAAGAAAGGATTAATTAACAAAACCACAGGGTAGGAGGGGTACAATTCCACACAATTCCCACCACCAAATCTCCATTTCCCACCCCCACCCCTGATAGCTTTCCCATTCTCTATCCCTCTGGGAGCATGGACCCAGGGTCATTGTGGGTTGCAGAAGGTAGAAGGTCTGGCTTCTGTAATTGCTTCCCCATTGAACATGGGTGTTGACTGGTCAGTCCATACTCCCAGGCAGCCTCTCTCTTTCCTTAGTAGGGTGGGTCTCTGGGGAAGTGAAACTCCAGGACACATTGGTGGGGTTTTCAGTCTAGGGAAGCCTGGTAGGCATCCTGATGACATCTGGAACCTGGTGACTGAAAAGAGAATTAAGATACAAAGCCAAACAAATTGTTGAGCAATCATGGACCCAAAGCTTGGAATAGTGGAGAGGAAGTGTTAGGGAGGTACTCACTGCAAACTCTAGTGTACTTCTGCTTTCAGGTATATATTTTGCAGTAGTTTACAGATATGTGTGAACATATGCTCTCTCACAGAAACTGGTGTATATCTAGGTTTTGGGACTTTGTTAGAAAGTGAACCACCTGAGATGAAATTAGAGTATACTATGAAAGGAAAGGTCTCAAGCGAGTAATGAAGTTGAAGGGTTGTGTCCAGAGACTTCACTCCACAGGTGAAGTCTCTGGACACAGTCTGAAGTGAAGCATGTTGAGGTAGCAATCGTTGTGTTGGTTAGGTTGTGATCAGCAGATGCAATATTATTTGATATGGATTGGGAGAGGCATATGAGAAAGTGGGCCCTATCCAAGGGTTCCAGGAATGGGGGAAGTAGAGGCTGTATAGTGGAGATGTGAGGTTCCTGCTGTCTTAGGCTTCCAAAAGACAATCGATAGTTAATGTTATCATCACATTATTTGATAATTGGGTTAACTTTGAAAAGTCCTTTTGTTATGGTTTGCTGTATAGTACCCAGTATCTTGTATATAGCTGTGCTATTGGTTGCTTCTGATGTACTTGGTCCAGGCTTTTGAGAGAGTCTGCATATCAATTACACAGCCTATATATTGAAAAGATTCAGTTTGTGTTTTGAAAAACTTCGAGACATACAATTAATTTTCCCCCTCTCATATTAATTAACTAGTGATTTATATGACTACATTTTACTAGCAGTGTACATAAACACCATTCCCACCACCAAAAGTCTGTGACCCATCCCTCCCACCCACTCCCACCCCCCAACTGGCCCAGGAAGCTGCATGTCTACCCCTCACCACAGGGTTTTTACTTTGGTGCCCTACTTACAATTTGGTCAGGTCCTGCTTTTAGTTTCCCTTTCAGATCTTCTTACTCAACGTCTGTTGATGAGTGGGATCATCCCATACTCATCTTTATCTTTCTGATTTAGCTCACTTAACATAATTCCTTATAGCTGTGTCCAAGATGGGTCAGCGAAGGTGGGTTCATTGTTCTTGATAGCTGCGGAGTATTCCATTGTGTATATATACCACAGCTTTCTCAGCCACTCATCTGGTATTGGGCACCTGGGTTGCTTCCAGGTTTTAGCTATTATGAATTGTGCTGCTATGAACATAGGAGTACACACCTCTTTTTGGTTGGGTGTTATGGAGTCCTTGGGGTATAACCCCAGGAGAGGAATTACTGGACCATATGGAAGGTCCATGTCTAGCCTTCTGAGAGTTTTCCAGACTGCTCTCCACAGAGGCTGTACCAATTTACATTCCCACCAGCAAAGTAAAAGGGTTCCTCTGTCCCCACAACCTCTCCAGCATTTGTTGCTGCTGTCCTTTTTGATGTATGCCATTCTTACAGGAGTGAGGTGGTATCTTAGTGTTGTCTTAATTTGCATTTCTCTGACAATCAGTGACCTAGAGCAGTTTTTCATATGTTTGTTAGCCTTTTGGATCTCCTCTGAGGTGAATGTTTTGTTCATATCCTCTGCCCATTTTTGGATGGGGTCATTTGCTTTTTTGGTGCTAAGTTTGCTGAGCTCTTTATATATTTTTGTTATTAGTTTCTTGTTTGATGTATGGCATGTGAAGATCTTCTCCCATTCTGTGAGGGGTCTCTCTGTTTGTTTAATAGTTTCTTTGGATGTGCAGAAGCTTTTCAATTTGATGTAGTCCCATTGGTTTGTTTCTGCTTTAGTCTTCCTTGCAATTGGGTTTGATTCATCAAAGATGTCCTTGAGGTGTAGGTGGGAAACTGTTTTACCAATGTTTTCCTCTAAGTATTTGATTGTTTCTGGTCTGACATCTAGGTCTTTGAAACATTTGGAGTTGATTTTTGTTTCTGGTGAGATAAAGTGGTTCAATTTCATTCTTCTGCATATTACAACCCAGTTTTCCCAGCACCATTTATTGAAGAGAGCCTCCTTTTTCCATTTAATCCTTTGGCCACCCTTATCAAAGATTAGATGTCCATAGGTGTGGGGATTTATTTCTGGGCTTTCAATTCTGTTCCACTGGTCTGTGTGCTTATTTTTGTTCCAGTACCATGCTGTTTTGATGATGATGGCTTTATAATATAGTTTAAGGTCTGGGAGTGTGATGCCTCCATTTCTGTTTCTTTCCCTCAAGATGGTTTTGGCAATTCTAGGTGTTTTCAGGTTCCAGATAAATGATTGTAGTGTTTGTTCTATTCTCTTAAAGAAGCTTGGTGGAACTTTGATGGGTATTGCATTAAAATTGAATATGGCTCTGGGGAGAATATTCATTTTGATGATATTTATTCTACCAATCCATGAGCATGGGATATCTTTCCATTTCTTGGTATCAGTTTCTATTTCCTTGAGTATCGACTCATAGTTTTCAGCATACAAGTCTTTCACCTCTTTGGTCAACTTTATTCCTAGGTATTTGATTGATTTTGCTGAAACAGTAAATGGGAATTATTTCTGGATGTCTTCTTCTTCAGATTTAGTGTTTGCATAAAGAAATGCCACTGATTTTTGTACATTGATTTTGTAGCCTGACACCTTGCTATACTGCCTAAAAACTTCCAGTAGTTTTCTGGTGGATTCTGTAGGTTTTTCTGTGTATACTATCATATCATCTGCAAATAGTGAGAGCTTGACTTCTTCCCTTCCAATCTGTATTCCTTTGATTCCTTTCTCTTGCCTGATTGCTATGGCAAGAACTTCCAGTACTATGTTGAAGAGTAACGGTGACAGTGGACAGCCCTGTCTAGTCCCCGATCTGAGGGGGAATACTTTCAGCTTCTGTCCATTGAGTATCATGTTGGCTGTAGGTTTGCTATATATAGACTCCACTATCTTGAGGAATTTCCCATCTATTCCCATTTTTTGTAGAGTTTTGAGCATGAATGGGTATTTTATTTTGTCAAAGGCTTTCTCTGCATCTATTGAGATAATCATGTGATTTTTGGCTTTGATTTTATTGATGTGGTGAATGACATTGATTGACTTATGGCTGTTGAACCAGCCTTGCATTCCTGGGATGAATCCCACTTGGTCGTGATGAACAGTCTTTTTGATATGTTGCTGTATCTGGTTGGCCAAGATCTTGTTTAATATTTTGGCATCTATGTTCATCAGAGATATTGGTCTGTAGTTTTCCTTTTTTGTTTTGTCCCTATCAGCTTTTGGTATCAGGGTGATGTTGGCTTCATAGAAGGTGGAAGGGAGTATTCCTGTTTCTTCAATCTTATGGAATAGCTTAAGAAGTATGGGTATTAACTGTTCCCTGAAAGTTTTGTAGAATTCGTTTGTGAAGCCATCTGATCTAGGACTTTCGTTTTTGGGGAGATTCTTAATAACGGTTTCAATTTCTTTGTCTGTGATTGGTGCATTTATATTTTGTAGTTCTTCTTGGTTCAGTTTTAGAAGGGCATATGTTTCTAGGAATTGTTCCATTTCTTCCAGATTCTCTAGCTTGGTGGCATATAGTTCTTTATAGAAGTTTCGCAGGATTCTCTGGATTTCTGTGGTGTCAGTTGTGATATCTCCTCCATCGTTTATAATTCTATTAATTTGAATCTTCTCTCTTTTTTGTTTGGTGAGTCTGGCTAGGGGTTTGTCAATTTTGTTTAATCTTTCAAAGAACCAACATTTGGCTTCATTGATCTTTTGTATGGTTCTTTTATTTTCGATGTGGTTTATTTCTGCTCTAACTTTAGTGATTTCTGTCCTTCTGGTTGCTTTAGGGTTCCTTTGTTCCTCTTCCTCTAAGTCCTTGAGGTGTGCAGTAAGGTCGTTCATTTGAGCTTCTTCTTGGTGTTTAATATGTGATTGTATGGCTATAAGTTTCCCTCTCAGTACTGCTTTAGCTGTGTCCTAAATATTTTGATAGGTTGTGTCGTCATTTTCATTAGTTTCCAGGAACATTCGAATTTCCTGCTTGAGTGAGTCTCTGACCCAGTGGTTCTTAAGGGGTATGTTGTTTAGTTTCCAAATTCTGTGACTTTTAATAATTTTCTGTTTGTTGTTAGTCTAGGTGTTTTTAATCTTTGTTTTTGTTATTTTATTCACTGGTGTTTGTAATTTTTTTTTTTTGTAGGAGGAGTTTGGTTCCATTTTACTTTTGTTTTTTCTTCCCTTTATATTTGAGTTTATGTTTGATAGTTGCTATTTGTAATTGTTTTTTATTTGTTTTTTTTGGGGGGTGGAGATTTTGATTGGGTTATTAGGTCTGGTTTGATCTTCAGGCTGTTTGTTTATTAGTTTTTATTTTGCTTTTTCCTGTTCTCTGGTTTTAATTATCCCAAATATCTTCTCAGACCATAGTGGAATTCAATTAACACTCAACAACAAACTGAAAATTAGTAAAAGTATCAAAATATGGAAACTCAACAGCACACTACTTACCAACTACTGGGTCAAATAGGAAATTAAGGAAGAAATTAAAATGTTTGGAGAATCAAATAAAAATGAAGACACAAGCTATCAAAATATTGAGACATAGCTATAGCAGTTCTTAGATGGAAATTCATAGCCATACAAGCAGATACTAAGAAACAAGAAAAAGGTCAAGTAGCAACCTGATTACAAGCCTTTAAGACTTATAAGTGGAAAAAGGAACCTTAAAACAACCAGACAGATGTAAATGCTGGTTCTTTGAAAAAAACAAAATTGACAAACCATTAGCCAGGCTCACTAAAATAAAGGAGAGAAGATTAAAATAAATAGATTTTTTAATCATAGGGGAGATATCACAACAAACTCAGCAGAAATCTAAAGTACCATGAAAGACTTCTATGAACAACTATATGTCACCAAGCAAGAGAACCTGGAAGAAATGGACAAGTTTCTAGATACATACAAACTCCCAAAGTTAAACAAAGAGCAACTAGAAAATATGAACAGGCCAATCAGTCAAAGAAGCTGAAATAATTATTGAGAACCTTCCCAACAATGCAAATCCAGGACCAGATGGCTTTACAAATGAATTCTATAAAACCTACAGGGAAGAGTTAATTCTTTTAAAGAGTTAATACTTTTAAAGACCTTCCAAAAGATTGAAGACACAGGAATACTCCCTTCCACCTGTTATGAAGCCAACATCACCCTTATACCAAAAGCAAATTGCAGACCAATACTTCTGATGAATAAAGATGCTAAAATACTGAACAACTTCCGCATCCTAGCCAACCAGAAACACCAGTATATTAAAAAGGTTGTTCATCATGACCAAATGGGAATTATTTCAGGAATGCAAAGATGGTTCAATATATGTAAGTCAATCAATCAATGTGATTTACAGCATCAATAAAAGCAAAACCAAAAACCACATGACTGTCTCAATAGATGCAGAGAAAACCTTTGGCAAAATCCAACATCCTTTCATAATCAAAGAATAGAAAAGCTATCAAGAGACGGGAGGGGATACAGGGATAAGGAGTTCTGGTGGTAGGAGTTGTGTGGAGTTGTACCCCTCTTATCCCATGGCTTTGTCAGTGTTTCTTTTTTATAAATAAAAAAAATACTACAAAAATGGGATAGATGAAAAATTCTTTAAGATATTTGAGTCCATGTAGAGCAAACC
Source organism: Erinaceus europaeus (assembly GCF_950295315.1). NCBI lineage: Eukaryota > Metazoa > Chordata > Mammalia > Eulipotyphla > Erinaceidae > Erinaceus > Erinaceus europaeus. The sequence goes on along the minus strand of NC_080163.1, from coordinate 114,066,761 downwards.
TGCAGCCAACATCATACAAAGACACTAAATTCCATCTGTTGAATTCTTACTTTAGGTTCCTAATTATTAAACGTGTCCTTATTTATATCTGACCACTTTTCAGCCACCAAGTTGTAAATGCCACTATAATGCCATATTGAATTCCCTGGGCAGAGGACCTCACCAATGGAACTTCAACTCCCAGAGCCTTGCCCCACCAGGGAAAGATAGAAGCAGGCTGGGGGTATGGATTGACCTGCCAGTATCCATGTTCAGCAGAGAATCAATTACAGAAGCCAAACCTTCTACCTTCTGAACCCCATAAAGAATTTTGGTCCATACTTCAAAAGGGATAAAGAGTAGGGAAGCTTCCAATAGAGGGATAGGATATGAAACTCTAGTGGTGGTCATTGAATGGGATTGTACCTCTGTTCTCCTACAATCTTATTAAGAATTATTAAATCACTATTTAAAAATAAGAAAATACATATAAATATATATAGATAGTTATAGAAATAATAGTTAATCCATATCTGCAACCTTTGGAGAACTAATGTAGCTTCCAATAGAAGGAATTGCAGACACAGAATTCTGTGGTTGGGAGTGGTGCTTGATTATACCCCTGTTATCTTATAATTTTATAAATAAATAATAAGCCACAAATAAAATTTAAGAAAGAATATAAGTAAGTAAGATTGAAAAAATTAGAAAATTATGAAAACAGTGCTGAAGAATGACACTGGCAAATTCAAATCTATCAATATAAATTGACTAAATTTTCAGATCCAAAGATGTGCCATGGTTAAATGGATGGATGGGATGGTGAACAGAGTTCAAATTATCTTGCTCCTAAGAGTTTCATTTCAGCCTTAACGATACACATAGTTTTGATCTTAAGGTAAATAAATCATATTCTATGCAAATGGAAAACAAAATAAAGTGGGACAAGGTATTACAAGGCAAAATATATTTTAAGCTAAAATCACAAGAGAATGTTGCTATATAAAGGAGTCAAATCAGTGCATCGAGAAGATTTAATAAATGCAAGAAGTATTTCCACAGATAAGCATTACAAATGATTTATGTATGTTTTATGCCCTTAAGGAAAATGTTTGTGAAGTCTCACAACTCAGCAGAAGAGCTTATACAATGACTTCCTTCTAAAGGTAGAGTACAAAAAAGAGTTGCCTTACACAAACACTGCCCCAGTTGGGATCTCAAAGTCCATATTAATTGTGCTAAACATCCGGGACTCTTTTTTAAAAATAAATATTTATTTATTCCCTTTTGTTGTCCTTGTTGTTTTGTATTGTTGTAGTTATTATTGATGTCATTGTTGTTGAACAGAAGAAATGGAGAGAGGAGGGGATGACAGAAAGGGCGAGAGAAAGACAGACACATTAGGGACTCTTGATATGATGAGACTGAAAAGGAATGTTAGCAAATGAGGAGCCTAAGAAAAGGATATATGAGAAAGTAAAAGGGCTATTTTACAATTCAGATGATACTAATATTCACTGTAATAACCTCATAATTTATAAAACTATTCTTTACTATTACTATTTTTGTTTATCCTTCAATCCAATATATTTACTGGCACTCAGTGTCATATTTACTAGGGAAATTGCTAGTAATTGTATAGTTTAAGTGCATTTATGAGATGATACACAGAAATTATTCCTGAAAATTAAACTACTGCACATATATGTTCAGTATCTATGTAATTATATCATCAGTATGTAGTTATTTTTTTGCAATGCCCACATTTTAGAGATTATGGTAGTACATACTGGAGAAGTATATTTATGTTAGAGGGAGGGGGGAGAGAGACCAGAGTATCACTTCGGCATATGTGATAGCAGGGATTTAAAGCAGGACCTGGCATATGCAAGTCCTATCTTCTAACTGCTAAGTCACCTCCTTGATTGCTCCCTTTTAACTTACTAAGTTTCCCATGAGTGGTAAATATTCCATATTCTGACCATTGGAATAAATTTCCTCCTCCTTTTTATATCAATTTCATCCCACCAATTAAAAAATTATTTTAATAGGACAGAGAGAAATTGAGATAGGAGGGATGGAAAAAGGAAAGAAAAGAAAAGAGAGAGAGAGAACTGCAAAACTATTTCACCACTAATGATGCTTCCCCCATGCAGGTGGGACCAGAGGCTTGAACCTAGGTTCCTGTGCATGGTAATATGTCCATTTAATTGGTTGTACCACTGCCTACTCCATCACAAGATTTATGTTATCACTTATTGAATGAAATGAAATGTTAACATAGAATTTCCAGTATCACATAGTTATTGATAAAAAATGAAGTGCCCTGTGTGGTGATAACATGTAAAGGAACTTCCACTAATGATATTAATCACAAAACATCATGAATCTCATTCCCTTCACATGTTCTGTCTATTCCTTAGAATGTATTTACTATGTCATATTAGTTTCACATATTCCATGGTTCTGTTCATTTTTTTTTTATTTTTTAGAACCAGGGCCTTGCACATACACAGTTTCACCAGTTTAGGCTACTTATTTATTTTTATACAGATAGAGGAAGAGTGAGAAAGGTAGAAGTAAAGGGGCTGTGAAGACATCATGACATACAACTTTCTTCCTTTACATTGCACCTTAAACCTGGGATATGTACATGACAAATAGGAGCTACACCCACTGAAATATCCTTCCAGCTCTCAGTGTTTGATTTTTGCTGAGAAGAATCCACCATTACCGGCATCCATGCCAATTATACATTTCCTTTAAATTTTACCACACTGTCTTGATCATCTGTGAATAATTAATTCATTTTACTATAGTAATTTGTTTTATAAATGCATATTCCCAAAGTAGGTAAATTTCAAGAAAAACTTTTTTCTCTATCAGTCTTCAGAACAAAGCTCAGTATTATACTCAGAAAACCAGAATTTCAATAAGCAATTTTTAGAAATTGTTTAGAAATAGTTGGTGACTGGAGAACTGAAATCTCCAAGAACAGAACCCTCCCAGATGTTGAAGAAGATTATCTGAAACATTGATGAGACAAACATATCCTGGTAAATTATCATCATAACTAGAATTGTGTATTTCAATAGAATGCAAGTAGTGATGGTTTCAATTGAATCCCTCAAAAAAAAACAACACAGGTGTTTTTTTGTAAATGCCTATTTTGGTTATTCTAGAAATCAAGCACTGCATCATTCAAAAACTATTGATATCCATGCATTAACTCACCAAATAAAAACCATATTGTTCCATTTGAATAATAAATCTACTTTTTCCTTAAAAAATAGTCTGCTTAAACATACCAACAAATGATTGTCTCAATACAATAATTAATGAAATCAATAAAAGTAACAATAAAAACAGTTTCCTGTGTTATTGTGAAGTACTGTCCTAAATAGTATATATGGTAATTTACCTAATCACAAAAGCAACTTCATGAAGCAACTATTGTTACATCTACTTTGTAGATGAAGAAACCAAGACATAAGGAGATTACATTGTTTGTTAGAAGGCACAGATGTAAACAAATGAAAGGTTAGTTTTAAAAATTCTGCCACCCTGGATTCAAGGCCCATCTGATTCAACTCCTTCTATAGAACAATAGTACATAGTCAGAGCAATGATCTCATTCTCTCTCTCTCCTTCTTTCATTAAACAAATAAATCTTTAAATATACATATATAAATATATATTAAAACATTATATATATGTGTATATATATATATATATATATATATATATATATATATATATATATATATATATATATGAAACTAAGACCTGACAGTGGCACAATCAGTTGAGCATGCTCATTACTGTGAGCAAGGATCCAAGTTTGAGCACCTGTTCTATATAGGCAAGGGAGAAGCTCATAAGCAAGGCAGTGATAAAGCCATGCTGTGTATATCATTCTCTCTCCCTCTATATCTTCTGCTTCTTCTTTTCCTTACTCAATTTATCTCTGTCCTATCAAATAAAAAATAAAAGAAAAGATAGCTTCTAGGAACAGTGAATTTGTCATTTAGGCACAAAGCCCCAATGGTAATGTTGATGGATATACATATATATCAAAGAGGAAGATTTTAATTGATTAACTTTAAAAAACAATCCTGCCGGGATCTTGTGGGGGGATATCTCCTGGGTACAGGTCTTCTGACAGCCGGCTCTGTTGCGCACCAGAAGTGGGTGTCAAGAAGGATGCACTTCAGGGCAGCAGTGGTGAGCAATACAGGACTCTCTTAGTGTCCATTGTTAGTAATGTGACAAAAGATGACCCGGGGACTGTATTTGCTAACGATCCATTTATTGAACAGTACAGCAGGGCTTTTAAGGGGTCGCAGGAGGAAGTAACATGTCTATACCATATATGGTAGGGAGGCAAAGGGTCTGGAGGGGGTCAAAGTCTCTCTAGTGAGTGATCTAAGGAACGAGGAAATTGTTAAGGGTTGAGAAAGGTCAGCATTTGAGTAGTGACTATTGAGCAAGGGTTTAATTGGTTGGAGAAACGAGGAAATAGGGTTATCAATAACCAGTAGACAGAGGGGGGGTCCTGAGGGCAGAGAGAAGATGGATCAGATATGATCAGAGGAATGGAGGGGGTGGGGAGGGGGCTTGAAGTTACTATTTAGCAGAGCAGAACAATGATGCATGAGTTATATACTATCAAAGGAGATGAACTTCTAGTAACCTCTGAATAAGCAAACCATATGGTTTAGGAACAAGGAAGTAAGTTGTGTGTCAGGGGGTGCAGGGTCTTTGTGAGGCAGGGAGACTGCCGGGGGGGGGGGGGGGGGAGACCCTGGTGGTTGTTTCCCTCCTTGCTCGATCTCTAGTAGAGAGAGAGAGAGGTTAACAAGATGGTTGTGCCATCCAGGCACCCATCTTTCAGTGGGAAATTCCACACCAAGCTCAACCATATCCTCACAGTTTCCCCACACAATCCCATTTAAAAATTGTCAGATAATGATGCTCTAAGATGAGTGACTTTTGATTTACAAGCTTTTCACCAGTGTGACAAATTTTCCGTGAACCCTTTTAAGTGAGCAAGGAAGGTAAAGGGACGGGAGTGGAAGTAATGTTTCTATTCAAGTTGGGCTAAGGCTCTCTGAAGGCTCTTTTCCAATAAATTTTTGAGAGACAGCTGGTGGTATGTTTCCTGAGTTATTCTTTCTCTTTTCCCTCCAAGGCCAACTGTAGACTCCCTTCAGTTCTTCACTGGGAAAGCCTGGTAGGGTTCTTAGAGGTAATTCTATAAAAATTGGGGTCACCTCCAGGATGGATAAAAGTTCCAGGTTCTTCTGAACTCAGCTTCTAGCAATTTATCTCATTTACTGCTTATGCCTTTAGTTGGTCCTGGTACCAGAGGGAAGAGCTTGGCTGGAGCTCTCCAGAGTCTCTACTTCCCTTTCAGAATGGTGTTTGGCCTCTATCTCTGTCCTCTCACATGCCCAGGAAAGATATTTCCTTTCTACTTTGCTCAGCATTTTCTTTTTAAAATATTTTATTTATTTTATTTTAATGAGAGAGAGAGAGACCAGAGCACTGCTCAGTTTGGATTTATGGTGGTGCTGGGGATTGAACTTGGGACCTCAGAGCCTTAGGCATGAAAATATTTTTATATAACCATTATGTTGTGTCCTTAGCCCCAGAATTTTCTTACTGCTGGGATTTTAGTGAAACTCCCAAGCTTTGTCCATGTCAGAACTAGTGCCAGCTGAATAAAGAAATCCTGGGGGTGGCATCAATGTAAAAACATAAACCCGGAACAAGGACTGCCATTCAGTGGTGGGCCAGATTAGAGGAATCATTCCAGCTGAATCTCAGTGCCTGGTTAGTGAGCATTTACTCACAAAGTGCAGAAACAGCCATCAACTCAGTGGTGTTTGACATTGGGAACAGTAGGCCAAGCAGCAGGCACCACCAAGCCTTTCAGGTGCCAGTATCAAGAAGGCCTGTCTAGAAACAGTAACACACCACCATTGGGCCTATTTGCCCCCTTTGATCCCCACCATCTGTCTTATTTCCCATATAAATTATCCTCCTGCTTACTGTTCTATAAGACTTTCTGAAGAAGGCATGGGCAGGAGATTTCTGAAAGGCATTTCCAGGCACAAGTTTCCTTTGCCACAGAAGTCAGATAGGTTTTCTGACCTGATTTCTCCATGCAATGAATTGTAATGCCACTCCTCCTAAGTAGTTCATTTATCACTCTCTGCTACAGCCCAGCCTTCCCCCCTCTTTCACCCATAGATCCCCAGAATGTGATTCAAGAATAGGTTGAACAGAGAAGGCTAGGTATTTAAGCTTCATTGCCCACAGGAAACAGTGGGGAAGAACCCAGATAAAATGTCTTCACTCACACACCACTGGACTTGTGTTTGTCAGTAGATGCTTGTCTCACCTCCTGTCCTGCTTGGAAACTAGCCAGTCATTACAATGACAGAAATAGAGACATCTATGCACTAGCTTGTGGAAGAAGCTGGTTTCCTGGGAATAGAGGAGAAAGGGTGTTCACGGTGACTGACCACTGCTGCCAAAAATGTTCCTGGAAGCAAGCCCAGAACTTTCTGTTTACTTAGATTCTATTCCAAAATTTGTGCTTTAACCTAGCTAAATGAAAAAAAATAATAATAACATTACCCATGATGCCACTATCTTTGAAAGAACTGAAAATTTGCTCTCTAGGTGTCCAGTAAAAGGGAGGTATATTAATTCAATACAGTCTTTATTTAATTCATGTACCAATTAACATGAAACATTTCTGTGAAATGTGTCCCAGTGACTCTTTCTCTTGCTGCCTCTCTGTATTCTGAAACAAAACAAAAACAATAGAAACCCTTTTTTGTTTTTAAAAAAAAACATGTAACAGTTCAGGGAGAATTACTAGCTAAATCCAATCTTAAATCAAATGCTAACAACATCTCAACATCTTCAACTGATTTTTTTGGGGCTGGAAAATAGTAAAACAGTTATACAAAAAAAAAAAAAAATCCTGCTCAAGGCTCAAATTCCTAGGTTCAATGTTTCATATCAATCACCATGCCCAAAGCTGAATAGTGCTCTAGGGAAAAAAAAGAATAAGAAAAAAAGATGATAGTTTTTACTTAAAAAAATAGACTGAGTTATAAAAGCTAAGTTAACCATGGATATTATAGTTACAATGAATTGGATGGGACATGATAGTATCATGTTTAAATGAGATAAGCCATAAAAAAGAAGGATGGATATTAGAGGATCTCACTTATAGGTGGAATTTAAGAAACTAGGACACAAAGCGAAAACACAAAATGAACCTTGTACTGGGTGTGATATATTGCATCAAAGCAAAAGACTATGAAGAAGGAAGTGAGGGGCAGAGTGGGAAAGATGGGGGGAGAGGTTGAGAAAGATGGGATCCTGGTGCATGATGGTAGAAAAAGACTTAAGTTGGGGGGACATCTATCATATGTATTACAGGTAGATGAGAACCTGTACATATGTGCCAATAAGCCCACCACAAACAGGGTAATTAAAATAGATTATCTGACTAGATCATAAATGGCAACCAAATAGATATTTACAGAATATATGTTTAAATAAAAAGACACAGAAACGTTGCCAATGTGAGAGGTTATTTTGTCATTATCCAGTGAAAAAGATAGATCTTGGAACTAGGGAGATTACATAATGCTTATAGAAAACACTTTGAAGTCTGAGGTTCTAAGCTTCCAGTTTCAATTTCTGGTACCAAAAATGCTCTGGGGAAAAAAAAAAATTAAGGGGCTCTGTATTCCTGGTGTTTGATGGTGGAAAAGAGAGTGTCTTGAAGACATTGAATACAGAAAAAATGAGAAGTTGTACAAATGTATCAACAACTGTATATAAATCATTAATGCTCCAATAAAATAGAAAAAAAAGATGTGGCTGTATTTTCATCAGTTAGAAATCTTTAATGTGGGTGGAGGGTAGATAGCATAATGGTTATGCAAACAGACTTTCATGCCTGAAGCTCCAGAGTTCCAGGTTCAGTCTCCAGCACCACCATAAGCCAGAGCTGAACAGTGCTCTGCTTGGAAAAAAAAAAAAAAAGGAAATCTTTAATGTATAATATATCAAGACAGATAATAGAAATCTATCATTATATCTAAAGGTTAAACAGATCTGTGTATATGTATGTTAATATGTACACAGACATATGCATGTTATGTATGTGAATAAACTACACATGTGAATTTCTATTAATAAGCTTTAATATTTGGTAAAAAATAGACTAGGATACTCAAAATTATTTACCAATGTTGATATAGTAGAAAATGTTGATATGGTAGAAAAGTATAAACAACCACTATTATTACATAATATTTAAATACAAATTTAACTGAATCAAATTAATTTATACATATATAAATTAATTTATATATTATCCAATGATTACCGCATACAATTTTCTTTATTGAGTAGATACATCATTTTCAAAAGAAAACTGTGACAACAAAATAAGTGTTTACATATAATGATCTAAATAATTCAGTGATTTTTTTAGCCTCTGTAAAACTAGACAAACTCATGAATATTAAGGTAAATATAAAACTAACAGATGATTGCAAAGCCTATGCCAGATGATTAAAAAAGATTTAGAAGAAAATTTATGACTTTCAATGTAGATGCTAAAAGAAAAAATAAAATAGAGGTGTGGTGTTGGCATATCCTGTTAACATACATTGCCATGAGCAAATATCTGGTTCAAATCCTTAGTCCCTACCTACAGAGGAGAAGTTTCACAAGGAGTGAATTAGTGAAGTAGATGCCTCTTGTCCTCTCTCCCTGTCTATCATCCCTTTCCTCTCAATTTCTTTCTGTCTAAATAAACAAATACTGTTTTTTAAAAAAGAAAGAAACTTGACTTTAGGTTAAGGTTTCCAAATAATAGTAGCAAATCAAATCCACAAATACAACATGGATAAAATTAATATAGTAAAAAATAAGAAAGATGGAAATTATTATTCAGTAAGATAGAAGCTGATTCCTGAAACTTGAGAGATATCACAGTAAGTAAAGTTCTGCCTTTCTTTGCACATAACCCAGGTTTCAGCTTCATTACTACATGGAAGTGCAATCCTACAGAAGATACTCTGGTGTCTCTCCTGTACTGTGTGTCTCTGTCTCTTTCTCTAACAGTATGAAAAGGTCAGCCTGGGAGGTGTGAAATTGCATAAGCATGTGGGCTACAAATAGAAGCACATAATGAAGCAGCAAACTTCAGGTCCTGTGTCTTTATGTCTTTTATTCATGTCTTAACAATACCTCTAATTACAAAAGGTATGACTAGGCAGAAAGCAAAATAAACAGAACAGGGAAGTATGTGAACAACCAGGGCTTGAGATAAGTAGCAAATACTGTTCTATATATTCCAAGTCTAATCTCAGTATCTATACAACTGCTGTGCTCAGTAATGCTATGGAATCCTCTCTCATATAAGGGAGTCAATGGCTTTTGTCCAGGGATTTTGCCCATATAGGAACTTTTATTCCTTGACCTTGCTCATTGTTTGAGTTTTAGACAATTAATGAGTACAAAACTCTTTAGGTTTTGAGTTATACATTAAGCCTAACACTATCAGATATTGTGTCTAGAGGTTTCCTCACCATATATTTTAAGTTATATACATATTATTCAAAAGCATTGATGAATTTAAGAATATCCACCAGCATAACAAAACAAGATTAGGAAGGAGAAAATGAGCCATTGTAAGTAGAAAGACCAGAGTTCTCCACTATAGGTCCTAAAGACATTGGGTGATAATAGATTTTTTTAATTATTGTTGTAGTTATTATTGTTGTTATTGCTGTCATCATTGTTGGATAGGACAGAGAGAAATGGAGAGGGGCGGGGAAGATAGAGAGGGGCAGGAAAGATAGACACCTGAAGACCTGCTTCACCACTTGTGAAGCGACTCCCTTGCAGGTGGGGATCCGGGGGCTCGAACCGGGATCCTTAAACCAGTCCTTGTGCTTTGTGCCCGCTGTGCTACCGCCCGACTCCCGATAATAGATTATTTTAAATGGCGTTATGACAATAAATTTGAAAACTTGAATGGATTTGGAAGATTCTATGAAAATATACAATTTATGGAGTTTGAAAGAAAAAATATTAGATATAAATCTCATGCCTTTAAAGAGTCAAATTCATAATTAACAGCTTGTGTATAAAATATACATCAAAAGTAAATGATTTAAGGCTGAATTCTCAAAACGAAAATATGAAAGACAATACAAGTCAGACATGAAAATTTCAGAGTATAGTTAACAGAGGAAACAAATAAACCTATTTCCAAATACATTTTACAAAATCAGCAGAAACTTGATACCAATACCTTATAAGACATTTCAGTTATGGAAAACCCACCCCCAATAATTCTCATGAATATACATAAAAGAGTTCTATGTAAACTATTAGCAAATTGATTGAAGTTGTTTTACAATTAATAATAAAAAAGTTTGATCAACAGGAATCTTTCCAAAAATAAATAAGTAATTTATTATATTTTAAACAATTAAAAATATTAGTAGACTGGTGACCAAGTCTAGTGGCTGTGCAGAAAGGCCTCCATGCCTGGGGCAGTAGAGGTTTGAGTTCAGACCCCAGTCCCATCAGACTTTGCTTAAGTGTAGAAATAATAATAACAATAATAATGAAATGAAAATACTTACTCACATAAAAGAAGCATAAAATTATCACTTCAGTAAGTATAAAAACATTTTATATATTAGAAATATTTCTAAATAAAATTCTCTCCAAATTAGGAATAGGAAAGCATATTATCAACTGATAAAGGATATGCTATAAAAATTACAAAAAGCATAGTCTACAATGATAAATTTTTGCAAGCTCTCTCTTATGGTTAAATATAAAACATTATGAACACTATCACCATTTCAATCTAACACTGCATTGAAGCTCTTAGCTAATGCCATAATGCAAGGTAACTACATGCGTCTCCTGGAAACAAAGTCAGTATATATAATCAATGACCTTTCTATATACTAGTAAGACATAAAACAAAACACAGTCATGTTTTTAAAAACATCACATATCTAGAAAGGAATCAACTAAAGTATATAAACAACTCACATACTTTATTATTTAATTATTTTTTATATTTTTATATTACAGAATTACATGTCAACAGGGGTTTGAATCCACACCATTCCCACCACCAGAGTTCTGAATCTTAACTCTCCCCACTGCAATCCACCATAGTTCCCCTAAAGTTGTGGACATGAGCCAACCATCTTCTCTACAACTGTCTGTCCACATTTACACATAGTTGCCCCTTCTCTTCCTGATTCAATCCTCTCTCACATACTTTAAAAAATATGTTCTAAAGAGGATGAAAAATATCTAAATCAATAAAGAGAGTTGTAGTGTTCACAAATCAGAACACCTGATTATGTTAATTATTTCAAAATTCTCTGTAGATTCACTACAATGGTATTCAAATTACACTATTTTTGAATAGGAGCTCACACAGTAAGATATGCACCTTGCAAGCACAGAACCTGAACTGAGCCCTGGCAGCACATGGGAGACTCATGGTACCAGAAAGAGTTCCATTACTGTGGTATCTTTCCTCTTCCTGGCTCTTTAGGTATCTAGAATTTAAGAATGAAAAAGTTAGCTCTGGAGTGATGGAATGATAGAATAACACATACATAGATTGTGGAAGAAGAGGTAGAAAGAAAGGTAGAAAGGGGCCAGGTGGTGGTGCACCTAGCTAAGAGCATATGTTACAATGCACAAGGACAATCCATCTCCCTCTATAGAGGGAAAGCTTTGCAAGTGGTGAAACAGTGTTGCAGGTATCTCTCTGTCTCTCTCCCTCTCTATCACCCTCTTGATTTCTGAATGTCTCTATCTAATAAATAAAGATAATATAAATAATTAAAAATAAAAAGGAAGGAAGAAATAAAAAAGCTGACAGAGATTTTGAGTTGATTATACTTACTTTTTCTAAAATTCAGATAGAATTGAAAGATTTTAAGATTTTGTAGATCATAAAGCTCTAAGAATAACTGTAGATACAATAATCCAAGATATTATCCAATGAAAGTTGAAGTTCTTAAACTTCTTCATTATTAGATGAAAAAGCCTTCATGAAAGACCTAGAATTTAAAACTAACAAAACTAATAATGAATCATAGGATCCAGAAAGAAATCTACTCCTATCAGTGAACATTGCACAGCTTTAGCTCAGAAACTGTGATTTCAACTACTGGTATTAAATCACTTATAAAACTATTTTCAGGATTAATAAAATGTAATTTCAGGTGGATCCTAAGAAGTAGTTAAAAATTATAAAGGGAACCTTGGGAAATAGTGTTATGATTAAGATAGAGAGATTTATAAAATGGAACTGAAGCATTTTGTATAAAAGAAAAATGTAGTAACTTGACTTTAGAAAATGTCATTCATGAATATAAAATGAAAAAACAGACCTCAGATGGGATAATAAAATACTTTTAAGGTACTTACTTAATAAGACTCATACCCATCAAAACACAGAAGTATTTCAAATTAATAATAATATGAAAGGCTAAAAAATAGGCAAAATATTTTAAGAACATTTAATAAATGTTTTACAAAAGACAATATTAAAATATTAACATACCAAAAATGTTAAATATCATAATTTATAAGAAAATTGACAATTAAAAATAATGTGACATATTAATTATCCTAATAGCTGAAATTTAAAAGAGTAGGGATATAAAATGTGTAGAAAAACGTGAATTATAACACATTTGTGAAGTCAAATGAATAGATATAAAACTTCTGAAAATGTAAATATTATGCACACCAACTTTAATTAGAATGACACAGACCAGAAATTCTACTATTGGGTATATAATGCACATCCTTTCAGATGAAAGACTATCCTCATAAAATACAAATGTCTGAAGAATAAGAATATTAATATTAGTAAAAAAAAATCAATTCAGTTACTTAAGTGTCTAGTCTTTTATGTGCAAAAGTAGGATAAGAAAAGTAAGTAAAATATTAAGCTATGTTAAATATTAAGTGACCATATATAAAAATAGCATACAGCCTTAGCATGTAGAGAAATTGTTTTGCATCCCCATGAGAATCTGAGTTATCACTTTTTCTATTCCATTTACTTCACTTTTATGTCATCAAATTGACACTTAGTTTTAGTTAAAGGCTCATAGAATATGAATCTAAATGCTATATGCAACACTAAGTGATTATTCACTAATAAAATAAAAATAAAATAAAAGCATTCCAATTTGCAAGATTAATTGGTTTAGTTTCAGCCAAAGCATAGAAACATTTCAATCCATACATTTTTTTTTAAATATGGAGAGCAGTGCTGTTAAAATTAAACATGTTTGAGGTTGGAAAGAGGAAGAAGGAGGAGGAAGAGGAGGAAAAGGAGGGTGGAATTTATATAATAATAACTAAATATTTATTTTTGTCTGCATAAAAAGGGGACTTGAACAGGAAGTGTGGACTTGCCTTTTGTCTGTGAAGGACTTGAATGAGCATTCTAAATGTATACATGTAGCTCTGTATTTGACAATCTGATCTTCTTGGGTTACAACGAAACAATTAAATTTAGTGTAAAGGAAAGTACTGGCTTTCTTTTGTGACTAAAAGAAAAAATGTGAGAAGAAGAACTGATACCACAGGTTTGGGTTGTGTGTCTTACATGTTTTCTTATATTAAAATCTCTCTAAATATGAAAGAACAATGTTAAATAAGATGGCAGTATGCCAGTACACTATATAGCTCCAATTTTAGTGTCAGCACTGATAAAATAGGTTGCAGTTGTATTACCCTAATTGTCCTCCCAAGTGGTACTCTGGGGAGCTGAACTAACATTTTCCTTAATTTCATACACCCCTGACTGCCTATTGACTGCTCTAAGGTCAAAGTCACAATCACAGGACATATTAGTTCTCTTAGTACCCAAGTCTACTTTTCTCATGCATGTACAGAAGTTCTCCCAAGAGTTTCCCCTCAAAGACCTTCAGCTTCCATTCTTTATTCAGAATTTACTTGCCTGGAACACTATCTAATGCAATTGACTATACATTTATTAAATAAATACCTACTAATTGTATATTCTGTAATGTAATACACTATATTTTAAAGTTGTGTGCATGGTTACCTATATATTATATTAGGGAAAGTTAGTAATGCTTTGCATTTATTATTAAAAACACTTAATCTCCCTCCACATCTGTGGATAGCCAATTTTGATAAGGGGGCCCAAAATATTTAGTGAAGAAAGGAGAGTCTTATTAACAAATATTATTGGGGAAATTAGGTTAAAATATGCAGGGGAATGAAAATGAACCAGTACATTTCACCACACAAAAAAGTAAACTCCAAATATATTAGGGGCTTGGATGTTAAACCAAAAGTCATCAAATACTTAAAGGAAAATATTGGTTTTTAAAAACATTCTTAATGACTAAGTCCAATTGCATGGAAGACAAAAGCAAAATTAAACCAATGAAACTATATCAAATTGAAAAGCTTTTGTACAGCAAAGGAAACCACCACCCAAACAAACTGAGAGTTATTGCAGAATAGGAGATCTTTACATGCCATACATCAGACAAAAATATATAAAGAACTTAGCAAACTAAGTAGAGACAGCAACAACAAAATGACCCATCCAAAAATGAGGAGAGAACATGAACAGAATACTCACAAAAGGCCAATAAACATATGAAAAAATGGCTCTAAGTCACTGATTGTCAGAGAAATGCAAATAAAGATAACAAGATACCACTTCACTCCTGTGAAAATGGCATACATCAGAAAAGGTAGCAACAACAAATGTTGGAGAGGTTGTGGGGACAAAGGAACTCTCCTGCACTGCTAGTGGGAATGCTAATTATTCCAGTCCCTGTGGAATATTTACTTTATTTATATAAGAAAAAGTGAGAGAAGAGGTGGAGAGAAAGACAGAGAGGAGAGAACAGCACTGCTTAACTCAGGCATATGAAGTAGTGGGGATCAAATCTGGATACCCAGACATGCAAGTTAAACTATACGAACAATTTTCCCAGCCTAAATTTGCTTTTAATAAAATGAAATTAAGTAATATTTCCAAACACAAGCACAAACTAAATTTTTGCATGATTCTAAACTTAAAATTAGTTATTGATGATTAAATCTTCCATTCTTTAAGTTCATGGTAGGTGTAGAGAGAAAAAACATGCTAGAATTATAGATGCTTCTTCTGAATAGTACAATGTTAAGGAAGAGTAAATCTAACTTCTGTTTCCCTATTAATTTTCCATATACACACATGAGTTACTTTGATTTTATAAGATTTATTTGAATGATTAAAAATAAGGCTGCTTCTTATCTTATAGATAATTTCACTACCAAATTTATCTGAAATTAGCATCAGATGCTTCCTGCGATGTTATGTAGGGAGTGATCAAGGACATCTTGTGTGCATGACATTTATGTGGAAGAAACAGATACTTCTGTGAAAAATGATAGAAATAAAAAATTATTAGGCCCCTGTGCCAAGTTTTTAGGTGTTTCCATATTTAAATGCAATGGTTTTGATTTTTTTTTTATCTTTTCATTTCCTAGATGACCGCGAACATTAAAACTGAACAAAAAACAATTGGAAAGTTAAAAATGAGAATAAAGGAAGATTTATTTAACCTCACATAAATCTACATGCCAGAAATTAATAGCATTTTAAATGAGGAAGTAATAACATAAGAGCCCATGTAGCATAAAAAAACATTATTGCATCAGTATTTTCTCCTGATTTATATGTGTTGTGAAAAAATTATCCAACAATAAAAAATAATTTTAAGATGTCAACTATCAACTTGCCAGAATTATGGTTTTTCATTTTCTAATGCATGTCATAGCAAGTAGTGGTCTAACTTTAATATGAGGTATAAATATTGTCAAATCAACTAATTAGAAATTTGAAGTACTCTTTTTATCAATGGTATAATTTGTTGAAGATATTCTTCTCATACTTCTAAAGTACTCATGATTAAACATTTGTAATTATTTCATAAGACATTAATTCTTTAAATTTGGCCTGAGATTTGGTTTCACCAGTAAGAAGAATACATGGATCGTAGACCTTGATCAAACATCAGAAATGATATTTCTACTTAAATTATCAAATTTTAAATATGATCTTTCTTTAAACATTTGATTTAGATTCGGTGTGAAACACCACTAAAGAAATTGTAGAGGATGGGCCAAGTAGTGATGCAACTGGTAAAGTATACATGTTACAGTGTACAATGACCCTGGTTCAAGTCACTGGACCTCAACTACACAAGGAAAGCTTCACAAGTAGTGAAACATGGCTGCAAGTGTCTCTTTTTCTTTCTTACTCTTTATTGTTTTCTTCTCTTACAGTTTTTCTGTCTCTTTCCATGAAAATGAATCAATAAATAAATACTAGGGGGAAAAAAAGAACGTGTAGAAGACTTAAAACTGACTCAGATACTTCATAGACCTTATTTTCTTACTTCCTCAGGAAATATCTTTGAGAAGATTAATTTGCATTCTTATCATTCTGAATCCATATTGGAACAAAAGGATTTACACCAGCTCATTCTGACTTTTACAGAATGTATAGATTTCTTGGAAGAGCTGCAAACAGGAAAAAAGGTAAATTAAAACAGGAACTAAAAATGGAGGAAGTACCCTGAGGCTGAAGTGGCAGCACAAACTCTGCTTTTGCCAAGTTCAGGAGCTGAGGATGCCTGGGTCAGTCCTGTGATATCAAAGGAGCCACCATGTAGCATGTTGGACCAAAGGAAGAGGAAGCTGAGGAGGAGATAACACCACCTATTAAACACTTTAAGAGAAAGACTCACAGTTTTTTCCATTCTAACTCCAAAAGCACATGTTTTAGTGCACTTTGATGAAATATTCTAGGAGTTAGTTGACGCTAAGGAAAATCTTTCTAATGCTACCTCATTTGTGAGCTCTGCTTCCTGGTGATTTTGTACATGGGACAAGAAAGTCTTTGGAAAAACTGTTTCCATCGTCCTTCAGCTCACTTGGTCCTTATAGCTTCATGTCTTTGAAGTAGAGACTGAAATCTTCTAGTGCCCATTGGAATGATATGCTCTTCCCTGTTCATATGACATCCTGGGGACAAATGGCCAGGCGCTAGTGGATAGTGGTCCTCCAGCCGACTTGGGCCACATATTTCCCCTCATAAAAAATGGAGATGTATTTTGTATGAGAAAGAATTGATAAATATCTATATTAAAATAGAAGAAATAAAGGTGAAATCAAAGTAGTGTCTACCAGGGTTGATACTATGTGATCTCATAATTCTCTGTTATCTATCAGTTAGTGACAAGGCATGAAGTAGTTAAATGGATCAAGGCAATTTAGAACAAAAAAGCATTTGAAATGAAATTCCTTGCCAATGTGGCAAAGAGCAAAGTGAAGAAAAAGAATACATAAAACTATAGACTATGGGACATAATCCAGTTTGAAGAATTTTAGTCAGGTAAGATCAAAAGCCTCTAAAAAAAAAACATAGCTTAAGATGATCTCAGAAATACAACAAAGACAAGTGATTAGATTTAGGTCTTTTGAGGCAAAGATTAGTTTCATATTTTTATACAAAATGTCTTTGAATTATCCTTCCTAATTTCATAAATAGCTCAAGAGAAGTGTTGTTTCTTCTGGAAAAAAAAGCCCACTGAGGTGGCTGGCAAAATTAACAACACCTAAGAATTTCAGTGCTTTGAGGCAGAATAGCCTTTTTTTGGGTGGGTGGGGGGGTTGCAGAAGTAAGTGTTTATACTTTTCTCTCACACATCATCAGGATCACACATAATTTAGAGTTTTCAGTTAAGAATATACTACTCAGGCTTTATTCTACTTTTTACTTCATTTTCTCTTCCTCTTGAGTTAAGTAATGCATATATATATATATATATATATATATATATATGTATATATATATATATATACATATATAGATATATAAACTTGCTTTGTTTTTTGTTGTTGTGAGGGCTTTACTACAGTGGGTCAACACTTTCAGGTAATGAGAGACAGAGACACAGAGATTGATGGAAAGAAAGACACCATAGCACCAAAACTTCTCCCGGTAAGATGAGGGGCCTGGCTCAAACGTGGTTTATGCACAGGCAAAATAGGCATACAATCCAGTCGAACTATCTTGACAGTCATTGTTTTTCAATACTGTTATTTATTTATTTATTTATTTGTTATTGGATAGAAACAGATAGAAATTGACTAGAGACACAGAGGAGAGGGAAGATAGAGAGAAATACAGAGAGACATCAGCAGCCCTGCTCCACCACTTATGAAGCTTTCTCCCCAAGGGGGAAAGGACCCAAGCTTTAACCCGAGTCCTTTGCACACTGTAATGTGAGCATTTATCCAGGAGTGCCACTGCCTTGCCCTGACCAGCTCATTTAAAAAAAATCTTTGTTTTTGTTAAGCTTTCCCACAATGTATATAATGGCCTTAAAAGCTTTCATATTTGAATGATTTACCCATGTTTATTATTAAGAACTACACTCAAAATTAACTCTGCTTTAAACTCCATTTAATCCTTATTTACATCACTGTCCTCCATATTTATAAATATTTTTTCTGTGAGTTGTCATGGCCTTTGATAGTTCTTAAAATCTTTTAACAGGAACCAATGTTCTTTATTGCAATTTAAGGCAAAATCTCCATTGTAATCAATCATTCATAAAAATTTAATACTGCAGGAAACTAAATAGAATTCCCAAAATAACCTTTACATCCTTAAGAGAACAATGACAAATTATGCATGAATGCTAACAGTGTAAGCCCTTAAGTGTATCTGATGCTTTGGTAAAATATTGATAACTTTGAAGAGGTCTCCTTTCTATTTGGCAAGTCTTACAGGAATGCACTGATACGAAACATCATGTGATATTTAGGATGAAAGAGCTGATGCATGGATAGCAAGAACTACCTTTGTTAGTGGGCCAAATATACCTTGATGTTGATAGCATATAAGTATCTTTAAGAAAGATAATTACTGCAAAAGTAAAGCTCCATGCAAAGATATTGCAGAGGGCATCTATGAGGTGGTGCTTTGCAATTCTGAGCTTTCCTGGGTGGATGTGAAGGGGGGGAAAGTGGTCCCAGAAAAATCAAGACAAAATAAACTAGAGGTTAAAAATAGGCTTCTAAGTCAGCAGTGAAGTCTAGCACAATGTTTCTTAGAGCAACTCATTACCTTCCATTTCCCCCTTACTAAAAACATCAATATGTCTGGGTGGACCTGAGGTGCTGCCTACTTACTAGAAGGAAATGTGATTGCTGCCGTGCAGAACCATAAGCAGGTAGCAAAGAGGGACAGAAATAGGATGCTCTGATCTAACTCTTCCAGTGTTTCTCTTGTTCATTTTATGATCCTTTCCTTTACCATAGTGAAGTCCCTCAATGTATAACAATATAGCATCAGTCGGGAGTCAGGTGGTAGCACAGTGGGTTAAGAACAGGTGGCACAAAGCGCAAGGACTGGTGTAAGGATCTCAGTTAGAGCCCCTGGCTCCCCACCTGCAGGGGAGTTGCTTCACAAGCAGTGAAGCAGGTCTGCAGGTGTCTGTCTTTCTCTCCCCCTCTCTGTCTTCCCCCCTCTCTCCATTTCTCTCTATCCTATCCAACAACGATGACATCAAAAACAACAACAATAAATAAAATAAAATGACAAGGGAAACAAAAGGGAATAAATAAGTATTTAAAAAACAAAATAGCATCAGTCATGCTGTTAACATGATTTACAATAAAGACTGGTAAGTCTTTGGGATTGAGATTCTTAACTGAAAGTCACATGGAGTCAACTAGAAAATAAAAACTGTCATTTTATTTTAGGGTAAAGAGAGAGAGAAAGAGAGAGGGGGAGAGAGAGGAAGAGAGAGGGAGAGGTAGAGATAGATAGAGAGAGAGCAAGAGAGAGCGAGAGAGATGGAAGATAGAGAGAGAACACTGAAGCACTGTTTCACCACTCATGAAACTTCCTCCCTTGCGAGTGAGGACCAGGGATTTGAATCCTGTTCCTTGTGCACTGTAATGTGTGTGCTCAGCCGGGCCACCACAAGACCCTAACATGATACCTTTTTTTAAATCTATTTTTTTTTGAAATGACATAACTATGATCATAGATGCTTTCTGATGTGCACCACAAAGCAAATTATAGGAATTACTAGTGTAGGGGCTAGATGATGACTTGCCTGATAGAGTGCATATGATACCATATGTAAAGATCTGAGTTTAAAGTTCTAGTCTCCACCTGTAGAGAGGAGCCTCATGAGTGGAGGAACAGTGCTGTAGGTATTTGTTCATTCATTCTGAGACTATCTATATTAATCTTCTATATCTTATCCTGCCTCTCACTTCTATAAAAATATAAAAGAAATAAAATGGCTATGGTAAATGATAGAGTTGTGAAGGCACAGAACCACAACAATAACCCTGGTGGTGAAACAAAAAATAAATATGTGTGTGTGTGTGTGTGTGTGTGTGTGTATGTGAGAGAGAGAGAGAGAGAGAGAGAGAGAGAGAGAGAGAGACAGAGAGACAGAGAAAGAAAGAGAGAGAGAGGTGAGAATTACTAGAGTAGGAGTTAGAAGAGAACTCAACCATAGATTTTAGAGGTCTTGAAGACATGAGGCCACAGAGACCCCAGGTTCAATCCCCAGTAACACCATATATTATGTATGTCAGAAATGAGCATATTTCTCTCTCTCTCTCTTTCTCTCTCTCTCTCTCTCTCTCTCTCATCTCCTCTCTCATAAAGCTAAAGTAATAAACCTAAAAATTGTTACCATAGGATTTGGATTCAGATAATATTCTTTGCAGGGAGAGTAATTATGATTTGGGGACACAATTCTCCATGGACCTCTTGTGTGTCTGCACTTTGCAAGCAGAGGTTTGGATTATAAAGCAGTCTCTATAAAAAGAGGTATATAGAGCAAATTGCCTAGGAAAATAGAAACGTATTCTCCCTCTGGAGAGGAGGTAAGATTTGCATGAAACCTTAGAAGATATAGAGTGCCTCTCTCTGAAGCCAAAAGTCAATTTGCTTCCTGCAATTATAGTAAAAGCTCTGGGCTCCCTCATTTCATGACTTCTCTCTCATAATAGAGGTCACTGCAAGTGCCACCTAGATCTCTTGGGATAATCCTATGGGGACTGGAACTCAGACAATGGGGACAAAGAAATGCTGATACTCTGGCTCCTGTAGGCTGTGTACTATAAAGCCCTCTGTCTTGACCCAGTAGTCTCCTGTCTCAGTCCAGTCTGCTTGCACAAAACTACAACAGGACAACTGTACAATATCATGGCTTTCCAGTCTGGGTTACAAGTGTAGAAATCCAAATAAAGAAAATAAATTTTGGAAGAGAAAGAATCACACTCCCAATCAGATTCACAGCATTTGAGAGAAGTCTATGACCATTAGTACCAACCATGCTGATGAAACACTGAATCATTTGAGGCACTAAAGCTAATGCTGAGTAAGGTATGTGGCTGCAGGCTGAGTACCACAAAATTGGTGTAGTCTGTCTAAATAGTCTTCTGTCTAAATTGTCACAGCCAGTTTTCCTAAGGAAGAATGTACTTCTGGCTAGACTGATACCAAGGTTAGGTTTATCCTATAGAATTGTTCCCATTATCTTACAATCTTGTTAATTATTATATTAAATTACTAACAAAAATTTAAAAATAACAATAAAGAGAGTAAGATTTGACTCAGTGAGTAAGGTACTGGATTCAATCCCATGTATCACATTATAGTACCATGTGTGGCACCAAGGGAATTCTTAGATGGTGGAGCAGTGTTATAGTGTCTCCCTGCTCCGGAATGAAGAAGTTAAAAGTTGGCTCAGGGAAGTCATTATGTAGAGCCATGTATGCTGTCTACTGTCCATCACAGCAGATTCACTATGATGTACACTAAAGACACACTCTACCTACAAAAATGGGAATTTAATTCAAGCATGTGGACCAAGTTTAGAATTTGTAGTTGGACAGTATCTATGAGGTTACGGCAGGGGTAGTCGATTTATGTTCCTCAAATGGAGGAACACTCACTTTGGGGAGCTTTGAGTTTGAGACAGCACTTTCTTATAGAATGGGGCAACCCCATATGCCCAAAGATAGTATTTTTATGTAGAATTATAGATTGACTTGCTTCATTTTTAAAAATAGAATGACTTCAAAAAATAAAGAAAATAAGATGACCTCTACCCAAAAGTGAACAGGAGACCACTGAAGTATATGAGGAAGTAATACATGTGTCTCTAAAGGACTGGATGATATGACCCTGTAGAAAGAGACAGGGTGATTGAGATCAGACGTAACCCTGAGTGTTTTCTTTATAGGAACTCCTTTGTAAGAAACAACTACTATGCTAATATTGAATCTGGAAACAAAAGAACAGTCGGGACTTACATCTTTACTCTGTTGTTGTTGGTCTTGTCTTTTAGATGTAATCTACCCTATCCTTGAATAAGGAAAAAGAGAGAGAGAGAGAGAGAGAGAGAGAGAGAAGGAAAAGAAGAAGAAAGAAGAAGAAGAAGAAGAAGAAGAAGAAGAAGAAGAAGAAGAAGAGGAGGAGGAGGAGGAGGAGGAGGAGGAGGAGGAGGAGGAGGAGGAGGAGGAGGAGGAGGAGGAGGAGGAAGAAGGGGAAGAGAGGAGGAGGAGGAGGAAGACGAAGAGGAGGAAGAGAGTGAGAAAAATAAAGCTTAGAATGATTAATAAACTCCGCTTTAGAAGTGGTTTTGAGGAACCATGTTCCTGGAGGTGAAGATATATAAATAACTTGAACTACCACCACATAATCCCTGATTAACTCCAGATCCAGTTTTTGGATTTCTGGACCTTCCCCATTTCTACCTATATAAATAATGACTCTCTAGAAACCAGGGAGGATTATTTGAGTAATACCCCCTGCAGTCATTGCTGGTTGAATGATTAAAAAGATTTCTTCCTTTTGGCAAAAGCTAGCATAACAGTGTTTGGCTTTCTGTGGCACTGGACAGCTGACCCTCACTCAGCTTTAGGAGTACAAAGGGCATAGAAGCTTGCTCTTAGGTGACATATTTCAAATGAGTCTATTCTCTATGACTTGTGGATGACCTCTGGTACTTGTGAACCCAGTAATTATTCCTACTGTGGGAATTGTTCCATTAGAACAACTAATCTCATTCATGGACAGAAGTTGAATATAAGGACAGAAAGGGAAAACACAAAGTACAACTTGACTTTGGTTTAGTATATTGTAGCAAAACAAATAATTCTTAGGAGGAGTGGGTATTTTAGGTTCTGGTGCATAATGGTGAAAAGAGTAACAGTGTTCTGCAGGAAACTGTATTTACTGTAAACCATGAATCCTCCCATTAAAAAAGTATCTTTAAAAATGTATATTCTTGGGGCCAGGTGGTGGTGCACTTGGTTGAACACATGTTACAGTGCTCAAGGACACAGGTTCGAGCTTCCAGTCCCCACCTGCAGGGGTAAAGCTTTGCAAGTGTTGAAGCAGTGTTCAAGTGTCTCTCTGTCTCTGTCCCTATCTCTCCTTTCCCTCTCGATTTCTGGCTGTCTCTATCCAATAAATAAATAAATATTTTTAAAAAATAATTGTATATTCTGGTAGTTGGGTTGTAGCACGGTGGGTTAAGTGCATGTGGCGCAAAGGGCAAGGACCGGTGTAAGGCTCCCAGTTCGAGCCCCCGACTCCCCACCTACAGGAAAGAGCAGGTCTGCAGGTCTCTATCTTTCTCTCCCCCCTCTGTCTTCCCCTTCTCTCTCCATTTCTCTCTGTCCTATCCAACAACAACAACAACAACAACAACAAAACAAGGGCAAAAAAGGGAATAAATTGCATATTCTTATCTTCTGGAATGAAAGGTTCTGAATTTATCTGTTAAGATCATCTCATCTATGAACAGTTAAGGCCTATATTTCTTTGCTCATTTGCCAATGATCTAGCTAGACAGACAGGGGGAGAGAGAAAGATAGACATCTGCAGACCTGCTTCACCGCCTGTGAAGCGACTCCCCTGCAGGTGGGGAGCCAGATCTAAAGAAAACTCAGTTGTAATTTAATGAGTTTTCAGGTGATTGTCATTGCCTTAACTAGCTGATCAGATGAGTAATGTGAAGCAGCTGCTACTCCATGACCGTGCTTTCAGATAGTTTTTTTTTTTTTTCAACAGGAGTTCTGATAAAATTGAGCCATAAGCATGGGAGTTGGGTGGTTAAGCACAGATGGCACAAAGTGTAAGGACCCCGGTTCGAACCCCTGCCTCCCCACTTGCAGAGGCGCCGCTTCACAAGCGGTGAAGCAGGTCTGCAGGTGTCTATCTTTCTCTCCCTCTCTCTGTCTTCCCCTCCTCGCTCTATTTCTCTCTGTCCTATCCAACAATGACGACATCAATAACAACAACAGTAATAACTACAACAATAAAACAACAAGGGAAACAAAAGGGAATAAATAAATACTTTTAAAATTTTTTAAAAGGGAATAAATAATATATATCAAAATAATAATAATAAAATTGAGCCATAAGTAAAGCCTTTAAAAAAAAAGAATTCCCTAAAATGTATTAGGCAATTTTAAATATTAAACGTTCAACTTATAATATTGGATTAAAAGCATACTATAAGTACATTTTTCATTTATTGGGTGCAGTTCATATTTTAAATATTATGTTCAGTGTCTTGAGGGTATTTTCTCTCCATCCTTTACTGCCCTAGAGGCATGTAATATTTCTATCTCCATTCTAAGTTCGATAGAAAAAAATAATGGCTTTTCAGTACTAAATAATTTGCATAATCAATTAATTTTCATGTTCATTAAGTGACAAATTCAGAATTAGACTATGCACTATATGTTTTTTATAATAATATATCCTTAAAAGTACTGGTATGTGAATTATTATAGATAAATTCAAAAGCAAATTACTTACAACCTCTCTGATCAACAGCAGAAAATTACAAATGTACTTGTCTTGGATTATTTATAATAAAAATTCAGCAAGCCGAAATGATACACTACACACAATCTTCAGGCAAGTAAAATGCTTGTTTGCAAACATAAATGCATTCCAATATGGTTGATCTACTGGGAAATACTTGGGCACAATGGGGATTCTATGCTTATTTTTGTTCAATTTTGTTTATAAGAAAGAGGAGACAAATACAGAAAACAATGCTCAGCTACCCAGGAAGTTACAGAAAGTACAAACCACAGACACTAGGGACTACCTAGATAGCTCGGTTTATCTCTGTTGTCCAAAACAGCTACATCAATCTCCATATAACTTAAAATTAGTCCCTTTTATTACTTCTTCACAACTCATAATCCGCAGACTTTCTGAAGTACACTTCCTTAAGCACAGGTTAGCAAAGCCCTTTAGAATACAAATTACAGGGCCGGGTGGTGGCTTACCTGGCTAAATGCACATGTTACAATGCACAAGGGTTGTATCCCCAGGTCCCCACCTGCAAGAGGAAAGCTTTTCTAGAGGTGAAGCAGTGCCACAGGTGTCTCTCTCTGTCTCCCTCTCTACCTCCCCCTCACCTCTCAATTTCTGGCTATCCCTATCTAAATAATAATAATAATAATTAGTAATAATAAAACAATTCTTTTTTTTAAATTTATTCTCCCTTTTGTTGCCCTTGTTGTTTTTTATTGTTGTAGCTATTATTGTTGTTGTTAGATAGGACAGAGAGAAATGGAGAGAGGAGGGAAGACAGAGGGGGAGAGAAAGACACCTGCAGACCTCCTTCACCGCCTGTGAAGCGACTCCCCTGCAGGTAGGGAGCCGGAGCTCAAACCAGGATCCTTATGCCCGTTCTTGCGCTTTGCGCCACGTGTGCTTAACCCGCTGCGCTACCGCCCGACTCCCAATAAAACAATTCTTTCAGAAACAGAAGACAAAGTATTTGTGTGACTACTGCTATACTATTAGGTATATGGAATCATTCACCACCTATAAAAATGGTCCACCAATTTAATTAGATTGCTACTTGATTCTGACTTGTCAGTAACAAAACTTTTGACTTATAAGAATGGTTTGGGTGTCTGTTTATTGAATAATTTGCTTTGTATCATACTGCCTTTCAGCCACCAAGTTGCAGATGCTACTATGTGTCCCTGAACCACAACTCTTCAAATTCATATCTGACTAGGGAAATACAGAAATAAGGTGAGGGTATGGATCGACCTGCCAACATCCATGTTTAGCAGAGAAGCAATTAGATAAACCAGACCTTCCAGATTCTGTGCCCCATAAGGAATTTTGGTCCCTACTCCTAGAGAGGGATAAAGAATAGGAAAGCTTCCAATAAAGGAGATGGGACTTGGAACTCTGATGTTGGGAACTGTGTGGAACTGAACCCCTCTTGTCTTATAATCAGGATGATCATTATTAAACCACTAAAAAAATGGAGTCCTACTTCCCCTACATATTAAAAATGTTTATAATCAAACGAGTTTGTATAATGTAAGTTATTTAGAAACATTTAGCATTGTAGCAGAACTAACTGGACAATGTTGGCATAGAGAATGGATACTCTACACACCCTCTATGAAATCTGCAGCTACAGTGGAATATCAGAAAATGCTTCAGAAAAAACAAAACAGATGACTTCTCCATACTAACAGCATTTTTGACATTTTTCTCAAAAGCAGATATTTTGTTCCAATAGTATCTAAGCTATCTTTTAATAGCTTGTGTTACATTTACAAGATTTTTATTCTAGAAAAAATTAAGATCGGATGAAACATATTTTGTTAATAAAATATGATAAGATAAAAGGCACAGAGTAGGAAAATGGATTAGAAAATACAACCCGACCATATGCTGTCTGCAGGAATCCCAACTAACACAACAAGACAAACAGAAACTCAAAATGAAAGTATGGAAAACTATTATACAAGCTAATGGACCAAATACAAATACAAATACAAAGGCAGGGACAACTATTCTAATTTATGACACAATAGAATTTAAAAATAATAAATAATAAAAGATATGCATGAACATTACATAGTGCTCAGAAGTTCTATCAACCAAGAGGAATTAACAATTATTAACATATATTCACCCAATGAGGGCCTATATAAATACATCAAACACTTACTGAAAGAGCTAAAAATATTAATACAGTAATAGTAGGAAACTTCAACACTCCTGTTTCATATTTAGACAAATTAAATTAAAGAGATAGACTAATTCTTCTGGACATTTTCAGAGTCCTACACCCCAAGAAACTGGAATACACATTATTTTCAAATCCACATGGGACATCCTCAAGGGTAGATCATATGTTAGGCCACTGTATACAGTGTCAACAAACTCAAAAGCACTAAAATCACCCTAAGTATCATCTTGGATAACAGTGTAATTAAGCTAACACTTAACAGCAAACAGGAAATTTGCAAAAGTTCCCAAATATGGGAACTCAACAACATACTGCTTAGTAACCACTGGGTCAAAGATGAATTCAAGGAAGATAGAAGAGATTTTATAACAAACACCAAAGAAATCCATAATATCATGAAAAAGTTCTATGAACAACCATATGCCACCAAACTAGAGAACCTGGAAGAAATAGAAAAACTTCTAGAAACATATACCCTCCCAAAACTGAATCAGGAAGAACTAGAAAACCTAAATGGACCAATCACAGACAAAGAAATTTAAATGTTAATAAGAACCTTCCCAACAATGTAAGTCCAGGACTGGATGGCTTTACAAATGAATTCTGCGACACATTCAGGAAACAGTTAATACCTATATTTTTAAAGTTCTTCCAAAAGACTGAAGACACAGGAACAGACAGGGACACAACAAAAAAAGAAAACTACAGATCAATATCACTGATGAAAATAGATGCTAAAATACTAACACAGTCCTAACTGACCAGATACAGTAGTATATTAAAAAAAAAATCTTCATCACAATCAAGTGGGATTTTTCACAGAAATGCAAGGCTGGATCAATATATATAAATCAATAAATGTGATTCACCAAATCAATAAAAGCAAAACCAAAAACCACATGATTATCTCAAGAGATGAAGGAAAAGCCTTTGATAAAATCCAACATCCCTTTATGATCAAAACTCTACAAAAAATGGGAATAGATGGGAAATTTCTTAAGATAGTGGAGTCCAAATAAAGCAAACCTACAGCCAACATCATACTGAATGGGCAGAAGTTGAAAGCATTCCCACTCAGATCTGGTACTAGTCAGGGCTGCCCAATATCACCATTATTCATCAACATAGTATTGGAAGTTCTCTCTATAGCAATTAGACAAGAGAAAAGAATCAAAGGAATACAAATTGAAAGGAAGAAGTCAAACACTTAGTATTTGCAGATGTTATTATACTGTACATAAAAAAGCCTAAAGAATCCACCAGAAAATTTCTGTAAATTACTAGGCAGTATAGTAAGGTGCCAGGCTATAAAATTAACATACAAAAATCAGTGGCATTCCTTTATGCAAACATTAAGTCAGAAGAAGATATCCAGAAATCACTCCTATTCACTTTCACAGCAAGATCAATAGAATATTTTGTTAGGAATAACCCAACAAAAGAAGTAAAAGAGTTGTATATTGAAAAATATGAGTCACTATTCAAGGAAATAGAAAATGACACAAAGAAGTGGATAGGCATTCCATCTTCATGGACTGGAAGCACTAATATTATCAAAATGACTATTTATGGATCTATACCCAGATCCATAAACAAATTTAATGTGATAGCCACCAGTTTTCTTTAAAGAATAAAACAAAAAATACAAACATTTACCTGGCACCAGAAAACACCCAGAACCACAAAAACAATCTGGAGAAAAAAAAAAAAAAAAACAGAAATGGAGGCAACATACTCCCAGATCTCAAACTGTCTTATAAAAACATTATAATCAAAACTGCCTGATATTAGAACAAAAATTGATACACAGAGCAGGGGAACAGAACTGAAAGCCCAGAACTAAACCCCACACCTATGAACACCTAATTTTTTATAATGGGGCCCAAACTGTTAAGTTGAGAGAGTCTCTTCAATAAATGATGCTGAGAGATTGGGTTGAAACATGCAGAAGAATGTATCTGAACCACTATATTTCACCAGAAACAAAAGTAAACTTGAAATGGATCAAGGACCTGTAACAACCTCTAAAGACAGAAACTATCAACTATGTAGAGAAAAATATATATTATTCGTCAATTAAAACTGAGTAATTTACCTGTTTTTTTTTAATCTCATCTTGGATAGAGTTTGAAGGAATCATGTTAGGTGAGATAAGCCAGTAAGAGAAAGATGAATATGGGCTGATCTCACTCACAGACAGTAGTTGAGAAATAAGAACAAAAAGGGAAACACAAAGCAGAATTTGGAGTGGGTTTAGTGTATTATACCAAAGTAAAGGACTCTGGGAGTAGGGTTCAGGTTCTGATGCATGATGGTGGAGGAGGGCCTAGGTGGGGAATTAGAGTGTCTTTCAAAAGTTAAGAAATATTACACATGTGCCAACAACTGTATTTACTGTTTGCTGTAAATCAATTCCCTCTATTTAAAAAAAAAATGACAAAAAAAATCCCAAGGGGGCCAGGCAGTGGCTCACTGATTAAGTGCACATAGCACTAAAGTAGGTCTTCAAGCAAGTTCTCTCTATCTCTCTCCACCTCCTCTCTCAATTTCTCTCTATCCTGTCAAAAAAGAAGGAGGAGAAGGAGAAGGAGGAAGAGGAGGAGTAGGAGAAGGAGGAGGAGGAGGAGGAGGAGGAGGAGGAGGAGGAGGAGGAGGAGGACCAGGAAGAAAGGAAACCAGAAAATAAATAGCCACCAGGAGCAGTGAATTCAGTGTTCAATGGATTCAGTGCTTGCTTGAGCCCCAGTGATAAACTTGGAGAAAAAAAAAAAAAAAAAAAGGAATAGCCACATTAAAAATGGGAGAAACGTCTAAATCGACTCTTCAACAAAAAAGATATTCAAGGGGCTGGGTGGTGGCACACCTGGTTGAGCACACATGTTACAGTGTGCAAGGACCTGCATTCGATCCCTGGGTCCCCACCTGAGGGGGAAAGCTTTGCGAGTGGTGAAGCAGGGTTGCAGGTGTCTCTTTGTCTCTCTATCTCCCCTTCCTTCTTGATTTCTGACTGTCTCTATCCAATAAATAAATAAAGATAATTAAAAAGAAAGATTTTCAGATGACCACCAGGCACATGAAAAATACTCAAAATTACCGATTATCAGAAAAAATGCAAATTAAGACTATGAGAATGGCTTGCATCAAAAAAAAAAGACAGGTATATGTGCTGATGAAGATGTGGAGAGAAATTAACCCATTTTCACTGCTGGGGGAAATGAGAATTGGTTCAGTACCTATGGAAAACAGTGTGGAGACTCAAAGCATTGAAAATGGAATTAATAGGGTTCAGGCTACAAAGCAATTTATAATTCCAAGTTACTATGTGAAGGACCCTGGTTTAAATTCCCAGTAATACTCTGGATGGTGGAAACTTCACAAGCAGATTTCTCTCTTTATCTTCCTATCTCTGTCTTCCCTTTCAACTTCTGTTTATCAACAGTACAACAACAGTAAACCAACAGTAACAACAAAAACAGACCTAACATCTAATCTAGCAATTCTTTTCCTGCCCATCTATCCACAGAACACCAAAAAACTCGTATCAAGAGATCTGTTTATAATAGGCAATATTTGGAAACAGTTAAAGTGCTTAAAAAAAGATTAGAGTTAAGGAAGTTGTGATACATCACACACATATAGATATTCATATATATACACATTTACATGTGGTATATGCAGTCATAAGACAAAATGAAGCAGATTTCTACAATATGAATTAGAATGTAGGGAATCATTTTGAGCAAAGTTAAGACAAAAGAATGACAAATACAAAATGTTCTCATTGACAGATGAGCAATAAGAAAAAAAGCAAAGGACGACACAGGGTGAAACTTCAGAGGACTGTGCTCCATTGTATCAATTCTAGGGGTTCACATTAGGGAAAGGAAAGTGGTAGGGAGAGACTTGGGACCTAAGGGTCTATGGTAGATAACACTCATGGTTTGGAAAAGGGTGTAATGTACTAACACCGAACGTGGAGAAGTGTGATAATGTACCCTCATGATAACAACAACCCTGTAAATCAGCATTCCATTCAGTGACACTGAATTTGGAAAAATTAAATAAGTACATGTATAAACATACTAAATAAATTCTTAAATACAGCTAAGTAGTCTCCACCAACATCTTCTAACTAAGCATTCAGTGAAGCACATATGATATTACATTTTTCATTCTTTAGCATATTGGAATGATTTTACCGTGAATAAATCTCTGCTATCTAAGGTTCTAATGTTCTCAGAATAAATGGTGTAGATCAGAAAATCTGATAGGTTTCAGGCTAAAACTTGAAGCCTCCACTCCAGAAACTTACGTTAAAAGATTAAGTGTTTCTAAGCATGCATCGTATTAAATGTCATGTCAATATCTCTTTAAAAAGATTGATATTTAGAGTCAGTTCTCTAAACTATGTCAAAAGATTGTACTCCTATCAGTTTTCGTTGGTTTCATTTACTGGTTGTAACCTTGATCTGACCCCTCTGTAAATATAATGACATGAAAATGAGATAAAATTGCTCTGGCCAGGTTATATTTTTATGCTTCCTCAAGCAGTGCCTTCAAAGGTCATCTTCACTTTCCCAGAAAGTATTCCCTTGATGCCAAATTAAAGTTTGGTATGGATTCACTTATACAAGTCTCTCTTCTCAAACAATCATTCTCTTTTCTTCTCGATCTCTCACTATCTCAACAGCAACAACAACAAAAGCTGCAGGGACTGTTGGAAATGTGCTGGGGTGAAGTCCCAGGAAAATTTATGGCACAAGATGGATGTGGGAGAGAGAGAGAGAGAGAGAGAGAGAGAGAGAGAGAGAGAGAGGGAGAGAGAAGCCTAGCTTATTCCACTTATGGGGGGACAAAATGAGAAATCAGCATCTCAGAAAGTGAACTCCTGACCATGTTGGCATCCTGAGTTTAAACTTACAGCCTCTAGAACTGGGAGAAATGAATGTCTGTTTATAAGGTGCTTAGTTATAGTAGCCCCACTAAAACAGATGAATGACACAAGCAAAACATTAGCATACAAATTCCAGTAGGGGCCATGACCACAACTGATACACAGTTTCAGAAAAAAGAACAGTAAGGGCTCACCCTTACTACTACTCTATAGTGAATGAATATTTCTGTTTTGTTTGTTTTTCCAAGGGCTTCCTAACTCCAAGATGTCTTTTTCAGTTGAGAGAGAGAGGTCAATACTTGATTCAGATAATTTGAAAACTAGGTTGATCTTGAGAAATAACATCCTTGAATATGAAGGACAAAAAAAAAAATAACCCTTTAATTACCATGTTTATGTCTCCTTTTTTAGTTACCACAGAAAGTAAACACACTTAAGAGCATCTTGGCAATTACAGCCTGCTTTTCTGACTCTGTTTAATTATGAGTGAATCAATCAATATAGCTCTACTCACAGTCTCATCCCAATGCTCCAAACCCATTTTAAATGTAAACATTTCCCGTAGACAGGGGTGTTTATTTCCTATTACAAAACTATTCTAAACCTTATAAATGATAAAATGTAAAAATGCACTATTATTTTATTATACATTTTTAAATTTAAAAAATTGCTTATTTCCAACATCACAGCACCATTTGCAGTTAGACGACATGACATAATCTGTAGCTCAAAACATTGAGTTCAGAGCCACAATTACCCTTACAAGAGGTAGAAACTTTCATTTCCCTCATACAAATGAAATTTTACAAAGACTCAACAATTAAGTATATAAACATATCCGTTATTTTTTTCTTTAGGAATAGTTTTGTTTTATTTTAATGAGAGAGCAAAAGAGACACAAAGAAGTAGATGCAGAGAGCGAGACCAGCACACAGCTCATTGCTAGCTTAGGTGAGTATAGGGGATGGAATTTGGGATTTTGGAGCCTCAGGCAATAAGGTCTTTTTGCACTACCATTATGCTATCTTTGGCAAAGCAAGAAGAAATAAAGTATAAATTACATTTTAACTATACACCTTTAAGAAAGGTGATTTACGGAGCCAGGCGGCAGAGCAGGGTTAAGCGAAGGTGGCTCAAAATGCAAGGGCCAGCTTAAGGAGTCCGGTTTGAGCCCAGGGGTCCCCACCTGCAGGGAAGTCGCTTCACAAGAGGTGAAGCAGGTCTGCAGGTGTCTGTCTTTCTCTCTGCCTCTCTGCCTTCCCCTCCTCTCTCCATTTCTCTCTGTCCTATCCCACAATGACGACATCAATAATAACTACAAAAATAAAACAACAAGGGCAACAAAAAGGAATGAATAATTTTTTTAAAAAAAAAAAGGTGATTGAACCAAGGTTTAGTTTTATCTAAGTGATTTTTAACTCAGTAACTTTTTTAATTATTATTTTTTCTTTCTTTATTCTCTTTTGTTGCCATTGTTGTTTTATTGTTGTAGTTATTGATGCCGTCATTGTTGGATAGGACAGAGAGATATGGAGAGAGGAGGGGAAGACAGAGGAGAGATAGGCACCTGCAGACCTGCTTCACCGCCTGTGAAGCGACTCCCCTGTAGGTGGGGAGCCGGAGGCTTGAACTGGGATCCTTCCGCAGCCAATCCTTGTGCTTTGCACCATGTGCGCTTAACTCGCTGTGATACCGCCTGACTCCCCAACTTATTAAAAAATAATAATACTCCCTTACTTCCCAGATAAAACAAACTCTTCATATGCAAATGTTAAAATGGTAAAATAGGTTGCCTGGATAGTGCACCTACATTGCCATACATGTAACCCAGACTCGAGCCCAGAGCCTCCCCCACCCCACTACATTGGAGCACCTTTCTTTTTTTTTTAATATTTATTTTATTTATTTATTCCCTTTTGTTGCCCTTGTTGTTTTTTATTGTTGTAGTTATTATTGTTGTTGTCGTTGTTGGATAGGACAGAGAGAAATGGAGAGAGGAGGGGAAGACAGAGAGGAGGAGAGAAAGATAGACACCTGCAGACCTGCTTCACCACCTGTGAAGTGACTCCCCTGCAGGTGGGGAGCCGGGTTTGAACCGGGATCCTTATGCCGGTCCTTGTGCTTTGCACCACCTGCGCTTAACCCGCTGTGCCACAGCCTGACTCCCTGGAGCACCTTTCTTTCTTTTTTTTTTTTTATTTCTTTATTGGAGAATTAATGCTTTACATTCAACAGTAAATACAATAGTTTGTACATGCATAACATTCCCCAGATTCCCATTTAACAATACAACCCCCACTATGTCATTCATCATCTTTCATGAACCTGTATTCTCCCCACCCACCAACCCACCCCAGAGTCTTTTACTTTGGTGCAATATGCCAACTCCAGTTCAGGTTTTAGTTGTGTTTTCTTTTCTAATCTTGTTTTTCAACTTTGGCCTGAGAGTGAGATCATCCCATATTCATCCTTCTGTTTCTGACTTATTTCACTCAACATGATTTTTTCAAGGTCCATCCAAGATTGGCTGAAAACGGTGAAGTCATCATTTTTTACAGCTGAGTAGTATTCCATTGTGTATATATACCACAACTTGCTCAGCCACTCATCTGTTGTTGGACACTGGGTTGCTTCCAGGTTTTGGGTATTACAAATTGTGCTGCCAAGAACATATGTGTACACAGATCTTTTTGGATGCATGTGTTGGGTTCCTTAGGATATATCCCCAGGAGGGGAATTGCAGGGTCATAGGGTAGGTCCATTTCTAGCCTTCTGAGAGTTCTCCAAACTGTTCTCCACAGAGGTTGGACCAATTTACATTCCCACCAGCAGTGCAGGAGGGTTCCTTTGACCCCACACCCTCTCCAGCATTTGCTGCTGTTACCTTTTCTGATGTATGACGTTCTCACAGGAGTGAAGTGATATCTCATTGTTGTCTTGATTTGCATTTCTCTGACATTCAGAGACTTGGAGCATTTTTTCATGTGTTTCTCGGCCTTTTGGATCTCTTCTGTGGTGAATATTCTGTCCAAGTCCTCTCCCCATTTTTGGATGGGGTTATTTGTTGTCTTGTTGTTGAGTCTGGCAAGCTCTTTATATATGTTGGTTATTAAACTCTTACCTGATGTATGGCATGTAAAGATCTTCTCCCATTCTGTGAGGGGTCTCTTGGTTTGGGTAGTGGTTTCTTTTGCTGTGAAGAAGCTTTTTAATTTGATGTCCTTTCAATGCTGTTGTAGTTTTTTATTTTCACCTGTCATCTTTCTCTCTCCTCCTCCCTCTCCCCTTCCTCTTCTCCTTCCCTCTTCCTTTCCCTTTCCCTTCCCCTTTCCTCCCTTATCACTGGCATGGCTTTAGATCTTAATGACTCTCAGTCCTGGCAAACTTTTATTTTTTCTAGATAGTGAGAAAAATGGAGAAAGAGAGAACGAGAGGCAGCACAAAGACATCACAGCACTACAGAGGGGTGAGAGAAAATGAGAGACAGCACAGTAGCACTCTACCCCTAAGAAGTTTCCTCTTT